>NC_080786.1:115627975-115931005 GCF_028018385.1 Neofelis nebulosa
GACATATCTGATAAAGGGTTAGTATCCAACATCTATAAAGAATTTGTCAAAGTCGACACCCAAAAAGCAAACAATCCAGTGAAGAAATGGGCAGAAGACATGAATAGACATTTTTCCAAAGAAGACCTACAGATGGCCAACAGACACATGAAAAGATGCTCCACATCACTCGTCATCAGGGAAATACAAATCAAAACCACCATGAGATACCACCTCACACCTGCCAGAATGGCTAAAATTAACAACACAGGAAACAATAGATGCTGGTGAGGATGTGGAGAAATGGGAACTCTCTTACACAGTTGGTGAGAATGCAAACTGATGTAGCCACTCTGGAAAACAGTATGGAGGTTCCTCAAAAAGTTATAAATAAAACTACCCTGTGACCCAGCAACTGCAGTAGTAGGTATTCACCCAAAGGATACAAAAATGCTGATTTGAAGGGATACATGAATCCCAATGTTTATAGAAACATTATCATAGTCAATTATAGAAAGAATCCAAATGTCTATTAACAAACTGAAGGTTGCAGGAAGGGAGGTGAGTGGAGGAGGGGTTAAATGGGCAATGGGTATTAGGGATGGCACTTGTGATGAGCACTGGGTATTATATGTAAGTGATGGATTGCTAAATTATACTCCTGAAACCAATATTACACTGTATGTTAACTAACTAGAATTAAATAAAAACATAATAAATAAAAAGCAACTGTATTCTTACGTAAAAGCAACAAATATTAGAAGATAAAAAATTTAAATGCATTACATTAAACGTATTACAGTAAAAACACCAAGGAAAAGACTAATAAAATATTTGCAAAACATAAAGAAAATTATATGCTACCAAGGAAATTAAAGATCTTTAAAAAAAAAAAGAGGTATGTGTTATATTCATGGACTGTGATAATCCATAAAGCAGTATGTCAAGTCTTCCCTAAGTTGACCTATAAATTCACTGCAATCCGACACAATATTTCTGTAGTTCTTTTTCTAAACCTTGAAAAACTAATTTTGAAATTTACATGGAAACACAAAGGATGAAACATCAAGGACATATGTTAGCAAATTTTTTTTTGTAAACAGGATAGAAATTATCCTTTTTATGCTTACTTAATATGTTTTTATTTTTATTGAAGTATAGTTGACACACTGTTTCGTTAGTTTCAAGTGTACAACACAGTGATTTGACAAGTCTATACGTTATGCTGTGCTCACAAGTGTAAATATTATCTACTGCCATACAACTCTACTACAATAGCATTGACTACATTCCCTATGTTGTACACTTTATCCCCACGACTTATTCATTTCATAACTGAAATCCTCCCATTCACTGATTTTGCTCATCCTCTTATCTTCCTCCCCTCTGGCAACCATGAGTTCATTCTCTGCATTTATGATTTTGTTTCTGCATGTGTTTATTGGTTTTCTTTTTTAAATTCAACATATTAGTAAAATTACGTGGTTATTTGTCTCACTCTGACTTATTTCACTTAACATAATACCATCTAGATCCATCCATTTTGTCAGAAATGGCAATATCTCATTCTTTTTTATGGCTGCGTAATAGTCCATTGTGTGCGTGCGTGTGCATTTCTGTATGCGTGTTTGCATGTGTGTGTGTGTGTGTGTGTGTGTGTGTGTATACACATGCCTACAGACCACGCTTTCTTTATCCATCCATCTACCCATGGATGCTTTAGTTGCTTTCATGTCTTGGATATTGTGAATAATGCTGAAATAAGCATGCAGTAAGGGTGCATATACCTTTTTGAATTACCGTTTTTATTTTCTTTGGGTAAACACCCAGTAGTAGAATCACTGGATCATATAGTATTTCCATTTTTAATTTTTTAGGAGAGTCCCACACTGTTTTCCACTGTGGCTGCACCAATTTGTCTTCCCACCAACAATCCACAAGAATTTTTTCTTCACATCCTTGTCAATACTTATTTCTTATCTTTTTGATTCTAGCCTTCTTGACAGGTTTAAGGTATATCACATTGTGGGTTTGATTTGCATTTTTCTGATGATTAATAATGAGAGTTTTATTTTATTTTTAATAAACTTTTAAAATTTATGTCGAACAAAGAGAAAATTATATAAATCACACATGTAGAGCTCAGTAAATTTCACTAGGTTAGCACACCTATATAACCACTCCTCAGATTAATAAATAAAACATGATCAGAACCCCAGAAGTCCCCTTTATATCTCCTACTTGTCAACACCCACCTCTTCTCAAAGGTAACCACTTCCTGACATCTTAAAAAGTCGTGTAGTTTGATTCTTTGGCATGCATCCGTCTAATTGTCCCAGCACTATTTATTTAAAAAAAAAAGTCTTTTCCCCATTTTATATTCTTGTGTGTGTGTGTGTGTGTGTGTGTGTGTGTGTGTGTGTATTGTGTGGGTTTATTTCTGGGATATGCCATTCCATTGATCTATGTGTCTTTTTTGTGCCAGTACCTTACTGTTGTGATTACTTCAGCCCTGCAGTGTATCTTGAAATATGGGATTGTGATACTTCCAGCTTTGTTCTTTTTTCTCAAGATTGCTTTGACTATTCGAGGTTTTTTTGGTTCCATAAAAATGTGCTAGTTCTGTGAAAAATGCTGTTGGTATTTAGTAGGAATTGCATTGAATCTGTAGATTGCTTTGAGTAGTATGGCCATTTTCACAATATTAATTCTTCCAATTCATGAACACAAAATATTTATCCATGTGTTTGTGTCACCTTTGATTTCTTTCATCAATGTTTTACAATTTTCGGAGTTCATGTCTTTCACCTTCTGGGTTAAGTGTATTTCCAGTTATTTTTTTGTTTCTAGTGCAATTGTAAATGCAATTATTTTCTAAGTTCCTCTTTGACTTTGTTGTTAGTATATAGATATGCAACTGATTCCTGTATATTAGTTTTGAATTCTTCAACTCTACTGGATTTATGTATTCTAATAGGTTTTGGGTAAATCTTCACGGTTTTCTATGTACCGTATCATGTCATCTGCAAATAGTGACAACTTTACTTATCTTTACCAATTTGGATGTTTTTTTTTTTTTATTTCCTTGTATGCTATGATAGTACTTCCAGCACTGTGATGAATACAAGTGGCGAAAGTGGATATCCTTGTCTTGCCCTACTCTTAGAGAGAAAGCTGTTAGTTTTTCACCATTGAGAATGATGTCGGCTGTGGGTTTTTCATATATGGCCTTTGTTATGCTAAGGTATGTTCCCTCTAATCCCACTTTGTTGAATTTTTTTCTCAGGAATGGATGTTGAATTTTGTCAAATTCTTTTTCTGCAGCTATTGAGATGATTATACATTTTTCTTCTTTGCTTTATTAATGTGGTGTATCATGTTAATATATTTCTGAATAGTTAACCATCCTTGGAATAAATAAATGGAATAAATCCTACTTGATCGTGCTAAATGATACTTTTAATGTATTGCTGAAAGTGGTTTGCTAATATTTTGTTGAGGATTTTTGTGTCTATCGGGATATTGGTATCTATATCTATCTATGTATATATTGTCTTTTCTAATGTTGGTATCAGGATAACGTAGACCTCTTAAGAGGTATTTGAAAGTCTTTTTTCCTCTTCTGTTTTTGAATAGTTTGAGGATAATAATTATTAATTATTTTTCTAATACTTGGTAGAATTCACATGTTGAAATGTCTGGTTCTGGGCTTTGTTGGGAGTGTTTTGAACACCAGTTCAATTTTGTTACTAGTAATTAATCAATTCAGATTTTCTATTTCTTCCTGATTTAGTTTAGAAAGATTGCATGTTTCTAGAAATTTATCCATTTTTTAAGTTGTCTAATTTATTGACGTATTTTTATAGTAATCTCTTATAATCCTTTATATTTTTGTCATGTTGGTTGTTCTACTTTATTGTTCCTCATTTTATTTGGCTTCTCTCTCTGTCTCTCGATAAGTCTAGCTATAGGTTTATCAGTTTTGTTTCTCTTCTCAAACAGCTCTTACTTTTATTGATCTTTCTTTCCTTCTTTTCTTAGTCTTTATATCATTTATTTTTGCTCTTACCTTTTTTTTTCCTTCTACTGAATTTTCACTTTTTTCATTCTTCTTCTTCCAGTGCATTTAGGTACAATATTAAATTGTTTGAGATATTTCTCGTTTCTTGAGGTAGGCCTGTGTCACTATAAATTTTCCTCTTGGAACGGCTTTGTAAGCTGGGGTGTTCCATGGCTCTCCATGCAGATGCCATCCTGACTAGAGTCAAGGCGGGGTGTAAGGCAAGAGGTCTTAAAGCACTCCCCACAGGGCATACCCCAGCAGGGCAGCTGAAGCTGAGGTGGCTTATGGGCCAGAGTGTCCCAGGACTCTATGTGCTGAGGACACATATACTGGCAGCGCAGCTGAAGCTAAAGTTAGTGCAAGTGAGGTGACCTCAGATGCTCATCACAGGGGGTACCCTGACTGGGTGGCTAGGGCTGAGGCAGAAATGGGCTGGGGGTTCCTTGGGTGCTCCATGCAGGGGACACCATGGTCAAACAGCTGCATAGCAGCCAGGAGGTTCCAGAGTGCTCTGCTCCTCAGGTGCCCTGGCAAGACCTCTGAAGCTGAAGCGTGGGCCCATAGTGTGGCTGCGGTGCTTTGCGCCTGTATCACTTTGCTGCAAAGGCTGGAGGTATACTGATCACTAAGAAGAGATGTCTGGTGTTTTCTGCCCTGTGGCCACCTTGGTAGGGTAACCAGTGTGGGGGAGAGGCCCAGGCCTTACTGACGTGGCAGTCTGCTCAGCGGGCTCGAACTGGTCTGTGCTTTCAAAGTGAAAGGGGAGTGTAGCTGCCAGCCTGCTACTGGAACAGAGTTCCTGCAGTTCCCTCGTCCTTTGGCAGAGTTCTAGGGCTGCCTCTTTTAGATGCTAGTTGTTCTTTAAACCATGGTGCTTTTTTGTCTGTGTCCAGTGTGTCCGGAACTAGTGTGAGCTAGGGACCCAGGTTTCACTGATACAGTAAGCCAGCTATGGCATCTAGATCCTGTTTGTGTTTACACTATCAAAGTGAAGGGGAAGCAGAAACCATGGGGCTCACCAGCCCTTCTGACCAGCTCTCCAAACTTTGGTGCTGTCCTAAGGTTGGATCTGTCATATTCTAATTTTTTTTTTTTTTTTTTTTTAGTGTTTGTTTATTTTTGAGAGAGAGAGAGCACAGGAGCACAAGTGAGGGAGGGGCAGAGAGAGAGAGGGAGACACAGAATCCAATGCAGGATCCAGACTCTGAGCTGTCAGCAGAGTTCCACGTGGGGCTTGAACTCATGAGCTGTGAGATCATGACCTGAGCTAAAGTTGGACGCTTAATGGACTGAGTCACCCAGGCACCCCCAGAACTGTCATATTCTAATTCTTTCAAATTGTGACTTTTTTTCTGTGCCCCAGGGATTCTGGGGCCTTGGACTCTCTGAACAGCAGGCCGGCTATGGCACCCAGACCCGGACTCCCATCTGAACTATCAAAGTGAAGGGAAAGCATAAACCATGGTGCTCACCAGCCCCTTCAACCTAAAGAAGAGTCCCAGCAGCTTCCCTATCATTTGGTGGAGTTCTAGGGCTGGTCTTTTATATTCCAGTCGCTCATTTAAACCACAGCATTTTTCTGTGCCCCAGGTCACACAAATCTGCTTACAGTCCTTCAGCGCTGTCTTCTTCCCACTGCAGTTTGCAGCATCTGAGTGAGGGGTTCCCTTTATTACCATGTCTCCCACTCTCTGGCTATTTTCCATAGATGGTTTCTCTATCTTTTGTTGTGCAAAAGCTGTTCAGTCATCCATCAGTTCTTCTTCAGGAGAAATTGCCCTATAAATAGGTATAGTTTGATGTGTCCATTGAGGATGTGAATGCAGGGTCTTCCTACATTGCCATTTTGGACTGAACCTAATGTGCCAGCAAAAATTTCTGGTAGCATTTTGTTTTGGAATGCCTTTACTCAAGATGAATTTTGGGGAAATTGACATCTTGGAAACCTTGAGTCTTCCAAACAATAATCACAGCATATATTCCCATTAACATTTAGGTTTCTTTAATTTCTTTCAACAGTGTCGAAACTGTAACAGTGTTACAGGTCATTAAATTTTTGTCAGGCCTATGTATATTTATTTTATTTTTCTAATGTAATTTAAAATGATATTAAATTTCATTTTAGGATTATTACGTTATAGGACAGATTTTTGCGTGTGCATATTAATCTTATATCTTTCAATCTTTCTAAAGTCACTCTAGTTGTATTTGTACATTTGCTTGAATTTTATTAACATATGAACATGTCATCTCTGAACAAAAAAATTTATCTTTTTTATTGCAACACAGATGCTATTTATCTTCTTTTTCTTGCCTCATTGTACTAAATGGACATTCAGAACAGTGTTCAAAAGAAATGTTGAGAGTGGACATGCTTGTCTTGTTCCTGATTTTTTTTATAGAGACTTTCCTCTAACTAAATATCATTTTAACTATGATTTAAGTTCATACTGTCAGGTTGAAAATATTTGCTTCTTTTCATAGTTTTCTAAGAGTTTTTATATCTTCTTAATGTGTCATCCCCTTTTTCATTATATAATATCCACATTAATCTTCCAGTGGCTTAAACTTCTAACACATGGTGGTTTTCATTTCTAAGGTTTTGCTTTTTTTTTTCAGAGATCTCATGTGTATTAGTTTGCTTTAGCTGACATAACAAAATACCAGAGGCTGGGTGGCATAAACAATAGAAATTATGTTCTCACATCTGGAAGTCTGAGATCAAATTGTAGCTGGTTTCATTTCTCTGGAGGTTTCTCTTCTTGACTGCAAGATGGCCACCTTCTTGCTATGTCCTTATGTGGTCTTTTCTTTGTTCACTACAACCAAATACATTTTATCTTCAAAAAACACAATTTAGTCCATAACACTATGTCTATAGTTAACTTTTTGGAAGTATGCAATAGGTTTAAAATAACTCTTTTAATATGAGTATCTATTAATTCTATTATCTATATATGCTCTGGGTTAGTTTTGTGTTTTTATTTTATTTTTTTTTCATCAATGTGCATTGTATTTCCAGATTATTTGCTTACCTAGATTGAATGATAGATATATTAATTTTACCTTATTGGTTGTTGGATATTTTTATGAATCTATAAATATTTTGACACTTTGTTCTGGAAGGCAATTATTTAGAAATGATGTGATCCTCTCAGGTTTTTCTTTATTTTTTTTATGTTTTTTTAATATATGAAATTTATTGTCAAATTGGTTTCCATACAACACCCAGTGCTCATCCCAAAAGGTGCCCTCCTCAATGCCCATCACCTACCCTTCCCTCCCTCCCACCCCCCATCAACCCTCAGTTTGTTCTGAGTTTTTAACAGTCTCTTATGATTTGGCTCTCTCCCACTCTAACCTCTTTTTTTTTTCCCTTCCCCTCCCCCATGGGTTTCTGTTACGTTTCTCAGGATCCACATAAGAGTGAAACCATATGGTATCTGTCTTTCTCTGTATGGCTTATTTCACTTAGCATCACACTCTCCAGTTCCATCCATGTTGCTACAAAGGGCCATATTTCATTCTTTCTCATTGCCACGTAGTACTCCATTGTGTATATAAACCACAATTTCTTTTTCCATTCATCAGTTGACGGACATTTAGGCTTTTTCCACAATTTGGCTATTGTTGAGAGTGCTGCTGTAAACATTGGGGTACAAGTGCCCCTATGCATCAGTACTCCTGTATCCCTTGGGTAAATTCCTAGCAGTGCTACTGCTGGGTCATAGGGTAGGTCTATTTTTTTTTTTTTTTTTTTTTTTTTTGGGACAGAGAGAGACAGAGCATGAACGGGGGAGGGGCAGAGAGAGAGGGAGACACAGAATCGGAAACAGGCTCCAGGCTCCGAGCCATCAGCCCAGAGCCCGACGCGGGGCTCGAACTCACGGACGGTGAGATCGTGACCTGGCTGAAGTCGGCCGCTTAACCAACTGCGCCACCCAGGCGCCCCAGGGTAGGTCTATTTTTAATTTTTTGAGGAACCTCCACACTGTTTTCCAGAGTGGCTGCACCAGTTTGCATTCCCACCAACAGTGCAAGAGGGTTCCCGTTTCTCCACATGCCTCAGGTTTTTCTTTGAAGAAGTATTGTGAGGTTTGAACGATTACTTAGTCTCGGGATAATTATTTATGGATACCAAAACAAACTTTTTTTTAAAATTTCTATTCATTTTTGAAAGACAGAGAGAAATGGTGCAAGCAAGGGTGGGGTAGAGAGAGAGGGGGACATAGAATCCAAAGCAGACTCCAGGCTCTGAGCTGTCAGCACAGAGTCCCACATGGGGTTCAAACTCATGAACCGTGAAATCATGACCTGAGCCAAAGCCTGATACCCAACTGACTGAGCCACCCACGTGCCCCCCAAAGGAAGAAACTTTTGTGTACTCAAGGCAATACCCCATGAATCATGAGATTTTATATCTGGCCGGTGGGAATAGGTAATTGTGTGAGTACTGGTCACTATTACGCCTAAACTTTTCTGGCTATATACCCAGGCTTGGGTGGTTTTTTACACACATGCACTAATTAGTACTCAGCTCAACATTTGAAGGGACACTTTTTAGATCACAGATACTTTTTCTCTGTGCATTTCTCTATCCTCTGAACTATGCCTTGGGCTTCCTGGAATATAAATTCTTACTTCAAATGTGCTTGCAGTAATCTGATGACATTGGCCATGAGAAATATGATAAAGTGATATTGCTTTTAATTAACTGATTTTAAAATATTTTATAAATTTTGGGGCGCCTGGGTGGCGCAGTCGGTTAAGCGTCCGACTTCAACCAGGTCACGATCTCGCGGTCCGTGAGTTCGAGCCCCGCGTCAGGCTCTGGGTTGATGGCTCAGAGCCTGGAGCCTGTTTCCGATTCTGTGTCTCCCTCTCTCTCTGCCCCTTCCCCGTTCGTGCTCTGTCTCTCTCTGTCCCAAAAATAAATAAAAAACGTTGAAAAAAAAAAATTTAAAAAAAATAAAAATAAAAAAAAAAAAAAAATAAAATAAAATAAAATATTTTATAAATTTAAACAATATCAATGTATCACTGATTTTTCTAAGTACTGAAGAATTATTTTAACTATATTTTAACTATATTAATATTAGTAGGTTATATTAATAACCAACAACAAACATACTTTAGTAATAACTAAAATTAATATGCATACACACACATATATATAAATATAAATTTTACCCTTTACATATTAGTCTCTGCGGTATAGTTTTATGTAAAATTTTCATAGGACAAAATTAATTGTTCTTCCAAAGGATGGTATATTCAATATTTTGAAGAGAGATAATTTTCAATAATGCCTTTAAGTATTATTTTTTAAACTTAACACATTCTGTAATTTCACTCATTTCAAGGATACCCGTCTTCTCCTATGCATCAAAGTTGTTGATTCCAATTTTGAGCGTGAACTAGAACTGGTGAGGAAAGGCAAGAGCAAGTAGTTAGTGTCTGCATGGAATCTGCTATAATAATTTGTCAGCTGATGATGAAATTGATCCATTTTTTTAAAGAGGAATATGGAGGTGGATATATACATATACTAGTGTGGCTAATACAAAAAGCAAACATAAAAAAGTAAAACCTATCTACAAATGCCTTTTTTTGTAAAACTGTAAAATGTTTAAAGCAAGGAGATTTTTTAGCGTATTTTTCTCCATATTCTAAAAACAAAACAAGTTGCAACACATTTTCTCGATTAGCACACAAATAATCCATATTTGTCATGACTCCCTAATAATCTGATATACCAGACACTAATCAATTATGCAATCTTTGACATAAAAACTCAGCAAAATTTAATCTTCTTTTGTAAATCAGTCTTTTCTATCAGTGAAAACTGCCTCTATGAAGACTCTTATCAACAATTGAGAAAGCTAAAAACAAAGTCAATGTTTTAGAGAAAGAATTACAATAATAGTAATGAGAAAATAAGAAACAAGCATGCCACATTATGGTAAGAATATTTAAGTATATCTTTTTTTCTTCTTCTTTTTAGAGAGAGTGAGTGAACAAGGGAGGGGCAGTGGAAGAGGAAGAGAGAGAATCTCAACAGGTTACATGCCCAGCACAGAGCCCCCAGCACAGAGCCCCATGTGGGACTCAACCTCACAACCATGAGATCATGACCTAAGCTGAAATCAGGAGTCGGATGCTTAACTGACTGAGCCACTCAGGTGCCCCTAAGCTTACCTTTAAGAAAGGCAAAAACATGTTATAATGCAGGTATTAAACTCTTTTCGGAATATGGATAATTTTCTCTAATACCATGTTCTTTAAAAGTATATTTCAAGCAACGAATATTTCAGGAACTTAGAATGTCAGAAAACCTATTTCATTTTAAGCAAATCTTTTCCATATCTGTTCATTTTGTCTTACAACAGCCTTTGCCACTATATGTTCAATGAAGAGAAAATCAGCCTAGATCTGGTGAATAAATTGTCATGATCACTGATCACCTATTCAACCATTTGGCTCTATTTGACACTTGATGTATTAAGTGAAGGGACAGATGCATAAACCTCAAATCCTCTCTGAATCTACATTTTGAAACTAGTATTAAGGAATACTAAGATTTAGTAACTAACAAGTATAAAAGTGACAGCTAAATGCCAAGCTCTCTACAATAGAACAAAGCAAATATATTACATTTTCTCTGAGCATATGATTTTATAATGTTACTAAGAAGATAACATAGATACAGAACCAATAAAATAATAGCAATGACAATTGAAAATTTATACTTTATGGAGTTTTTCTGGATTAGTTAATACTGTGAATTGACATGAAGAAGGCCACGCCCTGTAGACAGAAAAAAAATTGTGTTACAGATAGCAAGATATGTAGTTTAAAAGGTAAGACCTTGGAAATTTATTTTAAGTTTGAATTTTATTCATCAGTAATTGGTCATGGTCCAATAAAAATAAGATGGTGATTAAAGGTTTCTGACCAAAATAATATTATATGAAACCTTACAGTAATATACAATGGAGATTAGAAGGAGAAGAGAATGGAGACAGGATAATAACTCATAACTCACTTTACACAATTGCTACATAAAAAAAGTAGAAGTGGGAATCAAAAAGAAAGGCAGATCTGGGGCACCTGAATGGCTCAGTTGAGTGAACAGCTCTTGATTTCAGCTTAGCTCATGATCCCAGAATCATGGGATCAAGCCCCATATTGGGCTCTACCCTAAGCATGGAACCAGTTAGGGATTCTCTCTCTCTGCCCTTCTCTCCCACTCATGCTGTATGTCTTTAATATTAAAAAAAAAAAAAAAAAAAAAAAAGGAAGATATGTACATCCTTTACAAGAAGTAATTCACAATAGGGGGACCTGAGTGGCTCAGCTGGCTAAGCAACCAACTCTCAATTTAGGCTCAGATCACAATCTCATTGTTCATGGGATTGAGCCCCACATGAGGCTCTGCACTAACAGTGTGTACCTGCTTGGGATTCTCTCTCCCTCTCTCTCTTCCTTTTCCCCATGATGAGTGCATGCTCTCTCTCTCTCTCTAAGTAAACATTTTTGTAAAAAAAGTAATTAACAATAAAACAATTTAAAAATGATTTGGTATAGGGGCACCTGGGTGCCTCAGTCGGTTAAGCATCTGACTTCAGCTCAGGTCATGATCTCACAGTTTGTGAGTTTAAGCCCCATGTCGGGCTCTGTGCTGACAGCTCAGAGCCTGGAGCCTGCTTCAGATTCTATGTCTGCCTCTCTCTCTGCCCCTCCCCCGCTCATGCTGTGTCTCTCTCTCTCTCAAAAATAAATAAACATTAAAAAAAATTTTTTAATGATTTGGTATATTTCTTCATATATAATAAAAATATACATTTATGACTAAAAGGTAGAAAATATATAATTTGTAATTTCACTAGTTAGATATTAACATTTGAATGTTTGATATCTTTTAATATGTGATCAAACGTATCTTATATGTCACATAGATATATATAAAATATAATATGTAATTAAGTGTAAATTATGTAAGTTTTATGTTAATCATTATATACCATATATATATATATATATATATATATATACACAAACATGTATGTACATGTGCTTATATTTTCTGATTAAATAGAATTTTCTTTCCCTATATCTTTGGAGTATTTCAGTCTGGGTTACATTCTACTAGTTTATAGATTACAGTTATTTTCATATCTGATTTTCATATGTTGGACATCAATAATATTATCAAATAAGTGAGTGATATTTTGTCAATTATTTTATATGAAGAATTTAATAGGAATAATGTCAAAACTCTCAAATAATAAAAATACTATTTCTTTCTAGGATACATTCTGGCCCCAGGAAAAGTACTATATCTTGTTAAGGGATACTAACTTGATACTGGGCCAGAAAGAAGAGAAAAAAAAATATTGAATCTGATAGAGACTGAAAGAAATGTCAAGAAATTTAATTATACTTCATAAATAAATAGATAAATATAGAGGGAAAGACATTACATCAGGAAAATAGAACCAGCTGCATGGATACTAAAAAAAAGATGTGTCGGTTTAAATAAAATAGTCTATGATAAAATAAAAGTAAAGATTGGGATCTTTGCTCAATTTTGATAATGATATTTATTATCATTTTAAATACTTGGAATAAAATAGCAATAACTTTTACTACAGAAAAGTGACATTAAATCATTAAAGAGTGTGTCCCAAATTATCTATTTGTGTTATAATGATAAAGATATACAAGAAATTATAGACACATAGTGTCTCGTTTGGGTGCTCAAGTAAAAAGCCCTGTGAGATTGTGTAGAAATGATAGAGAAAAGTCGGAATAAGATGATAACAACTTGTGTGGTAACAAAGAAAGAATGGGGCTGCAGTGGCTATTGATTCCATTCTAGTGCATACTAAATATCTTCAATGTTTATAGCAGGTTTACTCATATATGTGAAAAACTGAAAGAAGATGTCTTTCAAGAAGTAAATAAACAAAATGTGATGTATGAAAAGTTATTCAGTGATGCAAAGGAATAAGGTATTGATCTATACAAAACTATGGATGAATCTTAAATATATATTGCTAAGGAAAAGAAGACCATTTGGAAAGGCCATATATTATATAATTCCATTTATATGATACTCTGGAGAAGGTGAAACTAAAGAGACAATAAAAATGTTGGTGACAACTAAGGATTCAGGGAGAAGAGACAGTTGAATAATCTCTGGGATTTCGATACTGTAATGGTGGCTGTGTGACACTGTGCATTGGTTAAAAGTCATAGATTTTTGCAGCACAAAGAGTGAATCTCAAAGCAAATAAATGAAGAGTGATCATTTAGGAGCTGAGTAATCTGGGGATGAAAGGCAGACTTTGACAAAAGAATATATCTATGTCACAAATACATGGAATGATTTCACTAAAGAGGGTAAAGGAAAACGGTGATGATCGAAGTAATTTTAGAAATAAGTGAATAACATAGAACTAAAAGTAGAATAAACTGTATATAAGGCATTGTACTCTAGTTGATAAAGTAGCTTCTCATAGAGTTGTAAGTTATCAGTTCTGGAACAATACATATGTACTAGAATTGACCAATTAATTAAATGTGTGGTAGATAGTAACTTTGGAGTAGAAGTTTACAAATAAGCAAGAGTAAAATATGAGATTTATTTAGTAATGGATTAGAAAGGGATACATCAATATGAACTAATACTTAAGATAGATGGTTTACAAAGATTAATATTTATTTAAAGATATATATACACGTATATACGTATACATTTTTTATGTTAACACACACGTACTTGTTAGTACACCCACATATTTTGTTCTGCTAGCTGACAGGATCTAAAAGCAACAATCCAGTAACCGTGAGCACACACGCAACCTAGGTCTTGGTTTCTAATGCCTTTCTCCAATAAAAGTAACTAGAGTTTCTTGGAGAAATGGTTGATTCTAGAGATGGAGCGGGGAATGTATAAGATGAGCGTGGAGAATCTTGTAGTGTCAAAACAAAAGAATATGCTAAAAAAAATGATGGGGGTGTATGAAAGGGAGAAAGGAATCAACCAAAAGAGCCACCAATGACCAAAATTGGAACAATTTAAGCAATAAAGTGAAAAATGTAGTACTAGATTGTAATCCAAATCATAGATATCTATGAGTCAATACTGACAGAAATCAATAGAAAGAAGAAAGGAAAGAAAGGAAGGAAAGAAAGGAAAGAAGTAAAAGAAGGAAAGAAAGAAAGAAAGAAAGAAGGAAAGAAAGAAAGAAAGAAAGAAAGAAAGAAAGAAAGAAAGAAAGAAAGAAAGAAAGAAAGAAAGAAAGAAAGAAAGAAAAAGAATTGACACATCCCCCATAGAGAATTCCAGGTATTTTACATAGATACCCCACCTTACAGTGGCAGAATGTAACGCTTTACTTCTTAACCATGGGCTGTGTATAATAACTTCTCTCCAAAGAGTATAATATGGAAAGGGAGAACGAATAAAAAAGTAACTTTATAGTGGAGAAATATGACAAACCACCTCAGCCAGATGATCAAGTTTTATAAAAAACAGTGGTAAATCATGTTGATAATATGTACTTTTGATATGATGTAATGAAAATAGCACCTAACCTCTTTAGTCCTCTTCTCAAAAGCCCATGACACCAATCTAGTAATGAGAAAAACGTTAGTTACATCCTCATAAAGGAACATTCTGTAAGGTACCTGGGATATACTCACTCCTCATAACTATCAAGGTTATCAGAAACAAAAAAAAAAAAATCTAAGACTGTCAAAGCCAAGAGGTGATTAAGGAGACATGATGAGAAAGTGTAATGAAGTATAGTGGTTGATATAAAGCGAAAACAGTAGGTTTGTAAAAAGGAAGAATAAATAAAATAAAGTGTGGACTTTTATTTTTTAAAAAGTGGAAGATATTAATGAATCTTTAAAATATCTTTATAGCATTAAAATTATTAAATTACCTGAAAATGAAGGTTTGTCATATTGTGATTCATATTTTTCTCATTCATTATCTTCTTTTTTCCAGCTTTTTTGAGATATAATTGACACATAACATTGTATAAATTTAAGGTATACAATCTGATGTTTTGATACATATAATTTCTGTAAAATGATTACACAAAGACATTAACACCTTTCTCACCTCACATAATTATCATTTTCTAAAAGTAAATGTAATTAAGCTTTAACAACTCTTAGCAACTTCCAAATATATACTACAATATTACTAACTATAATCACCATGTTGTACCTTAGACCCCCAGAACTTATTAATCTTATAATTGGAAGTTTATACCCTTTGATCAACATCTCTCTGTTCCCCTACACCCAGCCCTTGGCAATCACCATTCTATTCTGTCTCTATGAGGTTGACATTTTATATTTTACTCACTGTGACATAATATGGTATTTGTCATTCTCTGTCTGATATATTTCACTGAGCATAATGCCCACAAGTTCCATCCACGTGGGTTTACATAGGATTTCCCTCTTTTCTGTGAATGAATAATGTTCCATTGTGTATGTGTGTATGTATCACATAGATATCCCATCTTCTTTATCCATATATTCATCAATGGACACTTAGGTTGTTGTCTTGGTTATTGTGAATTATGCTGTGACAAACAGCTATATCATATGGTAGTTCAATTTTTAATTTCTTATAGAGCTTCTGTTATATTTTCCAAAGTGGCTGTACCAGTTTACATTAGGGCATCAGGGCTTTGTTTTTTGATGTACTTGCCAATAGCTGTCGTCTCTTATCTTTTTGATAATAGCCATTCCAACATGTGTGAGGTGATATCTAGTTGTGGTATTTATTTGCATTTCTCTGATAATTAGTGATACTAACCATCTTTTCATATATCTGCTGACTATTTGTATGTCTCTGGAAAAATGTCTATTTAGGTCTTCTAAACTTTTTGTCTGACTACTTTGGTTTTTTTGCTATTAAGTTGTATGAGTTCTTTTTATATTTTGGATATTAACCACTTATTTGATATATACTTTGCAAATATCTTCTTCCATTCTGTAGGTTTCTCAGTGCACACCACAAAAAGTGTAGTCACAGTCTGTTACCATGCAATGTTATTACAGCATTATTGAATATATTCCCCATGCTCTACTTTTTATCTCCAATGATATCTTTATTTTATAACTGGAAACTTGTACATCTTAATCCCTTTCACCTATTTCAGCTATCCACCCATCTGCCTTACCTCTAGCAATGACCAGTTTGTTTTCTGTATTTAAGAGTCTGGTTTTTTGTTTCTTTGTTTTGCTTTTTATATATATTTTTCCACTTATAAATGAAATCTTATGAAATTATGATAGCTTTTGTTATTAGGAGTCTCTTGTGGTTTCATACAGATAATATGATTTTTTTTTGTTCTGTGAAAAACAGTTGGTATTTTGATAGATATTGTGTTGAATCTGTATGTTTTGGGTGTTATGGACATTTTAATGATATTCTAATCCCTGAGCATGAAATATCTTTCCATTTGTTTGTATTGTCTTTGATTTCTTCATCAAGTCTTACAGTTTTCAAAATATAGGTCTTTGACTTTCTTGGTTAAACTTATTCCTAGATATTTTATCTCTTTTGGTGCAATTGTAAATGGGATTTCCTTCATTTCTCTTTCTACGAATTCACTATTAAAGTTTAGAAATATAACCAATTTCTGTATATAACCAATTTCTGTTAATTTTGGTATCCTGCAACTTTACTGAATTCATTTATCAGTACTAGTAGTTTTTTGATGAGTCTTTAGGGTTTTCTATATAGAGAGTATTATGTCATTTGCAAACAGTAACAGTTTTACCTCTTCCTTGCCATTTTGAATGCCTTTTATTTTATTTTTTTTTCTCACAGCTAGGACTTCCAATATTATGTTGAATAAAATTGAGGGGAGTGGGCAATCTTGTCTTGTTCCTGATCTTACAGGGAAAACTTTCAGTGTTCTCCACTGAGTATGATATTAGCTGTGGGATTTATAGGGTACCTTTATTATATTGAGTTATATTTCTTCTAACCCCACTTTGTTGAGGGTTTTTATCATGAACAGATGTTGTATTTTGTTAAACATTTTTTTCTAATCTATTGAGATGATCATGCTTTTTTATTCTTTCACTTATTAATGTTATGTATCACATTGATTGATATGTGTATATGTAACCACACTTGCATCCTGGTAATAAATTATTCTGTGGCAAATTATTTTTAATGTTGCATTGCATTTGGTTTGTTAATATTTTGTTGAGAATTTTTGCATCTATGTCCACCAGAGATATTGGCCTGTAGTTTCCCTTTTTTGTAGTGTCTTTGTCTAGGCTTAGTCAGGATAATGCTGGCCTCATACAATGAATTTGGAAACTTTCTTCCTTTTATATTTTTGCAATAGTTTGAAAAGAATAGGTATTAAGTCATCTTTAAATGTTTGGTTGATCACCTCTAAACCCATCTGGTCTTTTTTTTTTGTTGTTGGAAGATTTTTGATTACTGATTCAATTTCATTAATAGTAAATAGTGTGTTCGAATTATCTTTTACTTTTGTATTCAGTTTTGAAAAAAAATGTTTCAAAAATGTATATTTATAGAATTTGTCTATTCTAGATCATCCAGTTTGTTGGCATATAACTTCTTATAGCTTCTCTTTTAATTATTTGTATTTCTGTTGTCAGTTATTTTTCCTCTCATTTCAATTATATTTACTTGAGTTCTCTCTCTTTCTTGATAATGCTGGCTAAAGGTTTATCAATATTATTTATCTTTTGAAAGATCCAGCCCTTGGTTTCATTCATATTTTCTATTTTTTCCTCTATTTCATTTATTTCACTTTAACCTTTATTATTTCCTTACTTCTAGTAGCTTTAGATTTTGTTCTCCTTTTTCTAGCTACTTTAGGTGTAAGGTTAGGTTGTTTACTTAAGATTTTTGTTATTGTTGTTTCTAGTCATAGACCTGTATTGTTATAAACTTCCCTTTTAGAACTGTCTTTGCTGTCCTAAAGATTTTAGGACATTGTTTTTTTTTTCATTTTCATTTGCCTCAATGTATTTTTTTATTTCCTCTTTGATTTCTTGGTTGACCCATTAATTGTTTAGCAGCATGTTGTTTAGCACACACATGTTTGTGTGTTTTCCAACTTTTTTCTTGTAATTGAATTTTAGTTTCATACTGTTATGAATGGAAAAGATGCTTGATATGATTCAGTCTTCTTAAATTTATTGAGACTTGATCTGTGGTCCTATATGTGATCTATTCCAGAGAATGTTCCATGAGACCTTGAAAGTAATGTGTATTCTGCTGATTTTAGATGGAATGTTCTATGTTCATGTGTTAGGACCATCTGGTTTAATATGTCTTTCAAGAACAGTTTCCATACTGATTTTTGTCTATATGATTTATCCATTGATGTAAATGTGTTAAATTTTCCTACTCTCAGGGAATCTTAGTGGCTCAGTCAGTTAAGTGTCAGACTTTGGCTCAGGTCATGGCCTTATGGTTTGTGTGTTCGAGCCCCACATCAGCCTCTCTGCTGTCAATGCAGAGCCTGCTTGGGATCCTCTCCCCCTCTCTCTCTGCCCCTCCCCTGCTTTCTGTCTCTCTCTCTCTCTCTCAAAGATAAAAATTAAAAAAATAAAAATAAATAAATTTCCCTACTTTAATTGGATTACTGTCAATTTCTTCCTTTATGACAGTTAATATTTGCTTTATGCATTTAGGTGTTCCTAAATTGGGTGCATAGGTATTTACAGTTGTTATATACTCTTGCTGGATCCCTTTATCATTATGTAACAACTATTTGTCTCATGTTCCAGTTTTTGTTTTATTGTCTGTTTCACCTGATATTAGTATTGCTACCCTTGCTTTTTTTTTTTTTCCACTTCCATTTGCATGGTGTATTTTATTTTAATCCCTTCACTTTCAGCCTGTATGTATCTTTGTATATAAATGACTCTCTTGTAAGCAGAGTAAATATGGGTCATTTTATAATCTATTCGGTCACCCTCTTTGTTATAATCGGACCATTCATTAACATTGAAAGGCATTATTAATACGTAGGTTCTTATTGCCCTTTAGTTATTTGTTTTCTGGTTGTTTTTGTAGCTCTCCATTCTTTCATCTCCTGCATCAAACCGCAGGGAAAGAGAGCTTTTTAAAAATATTATGCTTGGGTACCTTTCTCTTAATTTTTGGTGTCTTGATTACAGATTTTTGATTTCTGATTATCATTGGGTTCATATGTAACATGTGTATAGCAGTTTGTATTATGTTGATAATTGCATAAGTTTTAACACATTCTAAAAGCAATACATATTTACTATTCCCTCCACGTTTTATGTATATGATGTCACACTTTACATCTTTTTATTTTGTGTATCCCTTAACTAATTTTATACAGTTGGTTTGACTACTTCTGTGTTTTAACTTCCATAAGTGATTTATCTACTGCCACTATGTTTGTCTTTACCTATAAACTTTTCTCAATTTTATCATTTTCTTTTAATTATGGCCATTTTTTTCCACTTAAAGAATTCCCTTTAACATTTCTTGCAAGGCTGGTTTGGTGATGGATGATGCACTCCTTTCTCTTTTGTTTTTCTGGAAAACTCTATCTCTCCTTGTATTCTTAATAATATCCTTGTCAGGTGGGAACACCTGGGTGGCTCAGTGATTTGAGTGTCCAACTTCTGCTCAGGTCATGATCTCCCAGCTCATGAGTTTAAGCCTCATATCTGGCCCACTGCTGTCAGCAAAAAGCCCACTTTGGATTCTCTGTCCCCGTCTCTCTCTACCCCTCCCCCACTCATGCTCGTCTTTCAAAAGTAAGTAAACATTTATAAAATAATACTACTAATAATATCTTTGTCAGGTGGAGTATCTTTGTTGTAGGTTTTTCAGCACTTTGAATATCCTGCCACTCCCTTCTGGTCTGTAAAGTTTAGGCCAAAAAATCAGCTAATAGGCTTATGAGGTTTTCTTTGTGAGTAACTGTTTTCTTTCCCTTGCTGCTTTTAAAATTCTCTTTATCATTACTATTTGCCATTTTGATTATATGCCTCGGTGTAGACCTCCTTGGGTTAATCGTCTTAGGGACTCTGTGCTTCCTAGACCTGGATGTTTGTTTCCCTTCCCAGATTAGAAAAGTTTTCAGCTATTAGTTCTTCAAATAAGTTTTCTGCCCCCTTCCATATCTCTTTTTTTTTCTTTCTGGGATCCCTATAATGCAAATGTTATTACACTTGATATCACAGAATGCCCTTAACCTTTGCTCATTTTAAAAATCCTGGATTTCTTTTTGCTGTTCAGCTTGGCTGTTTTCTGTAACCCTATCTTCCAGATTACTGATTCATTCTTCTCTATCCTCTAATCTGCTTTTGATTGCCTTTAGTGTGTTTTTTATTTCAGTTATTATATTTTTCAGTTCTGGTCATTCTTCTCTATAAATTCTATCTCTTTGTTGAAGTTCTCACTGAATTTATTTATTCTTTCTTAAGTTAGGTAAATATCTTTATGACCATTTCCTTTAATTCTTTTCAGCCATATTGCTTATTTCTATTTCATTTAGCTCTTTTTCTGTGATTTTGACTTTTCTTTCATTTGGTACATGTTACTCTGTCTCCTCATTTAATCTAAATCTCTGTGTTTGTTTTTATGTAGTAGGCAGGTCAGTTATGTCTCCTAGTCTTGAAAGTAATGACTTTGTGCACAAAGGGTCCTTTGGTCCTCTCTGGTACAGTCACCACTGGTCATAAGAACCAGACAATAGAATATTAAAGTTAGACCTGACATAAAATGTGTTAATCATTTCTCTCCTGTGTTATGTCACTATTAGAACCATTGAATTCATCCTTTTTCGTTTTATATTTTCATCTTTAACATTTAAATTTTGTTCATTTTTGTATTTCCATTGCACTGATGAAATTCTCTATTTCTTTAGAAATTTTACCACATTTTCTACTAGATTTACTATAATATTTATCAAAGTTATCTTTAAAAATTCTTGTAATTCCAACATAGTTCATTTCTGAGTCTGCTTTATAGGTTATTATTGTTCTTAACCATAGAATTTCTTGCTTTATCATAAATGTGTGATGTATGCCAGGCATTTTGTGTACAGGAACAAACAAAATTATTGAAGTAAATAGTATTTGTCTCAAAGAGCATGTTTCTTCTTATGCCACTTGGTAATGTGTGTACATTAGGTGGTTTAAATATATTTTGCTATCGGTCACTTTTACATCATAGACGATATCTTTTGCTGTCCTACAGCAAGACTTTAAAGCATGACTTACCAAGAAAGGACTTTGGTAATTTTCAGAAGTTCTCTGTTCTTCTGACTTGCATTTTGATAAAATCTAGATTATCTTGGAAGAACGTTTTTCATCTCTTTTCCTCCTTCCCGTACTTCAGAGGTCCTAAAAAATACAATAATTGGTAGCCAAGAGAATCACAGTGTTTTCAGGTACACTTTTCATGTACATAATTCCACATTGTCCTAGAATTCCTGAGTGATTTCTTCAGTTCTCTTTGCCACCAAATGTCATCTTCCCCCTGATTCCTTTGTGTACTCATGAGGGCTCTTGGGAAAAAGTGGATTGGTATAAACCAATATTTTTTTTACCATACATTTTTAGGATTCTAATATGTTGGCAAGCCCTCACATAGCCAATGCCTATTAATTAAAAAAAAAAATCAGCTTTCACCTGTCATCTATGATTTTTATTCATAAAGCATTATTCTCCAAAAGAAAGAGAATATTTCAAATTGAGAAATTGGGCACACAGGCAGAGTGTCACTTGAGGCAGACTGAATCTCAGAGACAGAAGGTTCAGGAGATCATCTTACCACCCTGCAAAGAAGCATTACTAGATCAGGTCTCCACTAAATAGATCGTATGTTCCCTCCTTAATCCCTTGTTGCTCTCAATCTTTGAGAAGAATTATGAAAATGCTAATGCAACTTTATTATAAAATTAGACACCAAGATATGTAAGCACTGGCTCTGGCTCTTTAAAGAGCTTTCTTAAAATATATATTGCTAGATTCTAATTGTCTTGTGGTATGTTGGGATTGGGTGTAGAGGGTATCACTATTTTTTTTTTTAAGTTTAGTTTGAACACAAGTTGTCTTCCTGCAGAAGAGGAGCTAGCAGTTTAGCTTGTATCCCTTTGTGTAGCTTAGGTTCATCTTCCCAGTTTACCTGGGTAATGGCAGAATTTACTTCTTTGTGATTATAGGACTAAGGTCCTTGCTACCTTGCTAGATGTCAGCCAGGGTGACTCTTAGCTCTTAGAAGTCTCTGCACTTCTTTGCAATATGGCCTCTCACAGGCCCTTTTAGAACATATAAGCTTATTTCTTCAAAGTCAAAAGGAAAATTACTCTCTTCAAGAAGAGTAGAACAGAAATAATAATAATAATAATAATAATAATTTTAAAATAATAACGGGAGCGCCTGGGTGGCTCAGTCAGTTAAGTGTCCAACTTCACCTCAAGTCATGAACTCATGGTTCATGAGTTCAAGCCCCACATTGGGCTCTGTGCTGACAGCTCAGAGCTTGGCGCCTGCTTCAGATTCTGTGTCTCCCTCTCTCTGCCCCTCTGCTGCTCGACTCTCTCTCTCTCTCAAAAATAAATAAACATTTAAAAATTTTTTAAAAAAAGATAGAGCATAATGTCTCAATTATGCAAGATAAGTTCTGGAGATTTGCTGCACATTTTGCTTATAGTTAATGATACATTATGATACACTTCAACATTTAAGAGGGTATATCTCATGTTTATTATTGTAAATGTTCTTACCACAACAAAATAATTTTTTAAAAGATTTGAGTGCTTTATTAAGCATTTTCATCTGATTAAGTCAGGCCCACCTAGAATAATCTTTTTTATGAACTCAAAATCAGGTGATTTGGAACCTGAATTACACATGCAAAAGATATACCTTGTTCAAAGTATTGTTCTGTAGTTTACTTTTATTATAGTATCTTTGGTTTTGATATTAGGGTAATATTGTCCTCATAGAATACATTAGAATATATCACCTAGTCTTTAGTTTTTAGAACTGCTTTTGTTGTATTTATACATATATATTTTATTAGATATTTTGTAGTGATCACTAATAAAGTCATCTAGGCCTAGACTTTTCTTTTAGAGAAGGTTTTCAACTACAGTTTCAGCTTCTTTAATTGATATATGGCTATCAGTTTATCAATTTCTTCCTGAGTTAGATCATTTTGTTTCTTTCAAAGTTGTTTTTTCAATTTTTTAAAATTATTTAACATACTAGCATAAAGTTGTCCTAATATTCCTATCATTTTAATAACTGCATAATTTATAGTTATGATGCTTTTCTTTTTCCTGATGCTGATAATCTCTCTACATATTTTCTGGTTTGTCTGGATAGAAATACACTAATTTTATTATTTCTTCCTAAGAACAAGCTTTAGGTTTCATTGATTTTTCTCCATTTTTTTGTTTGTTTTTTATTTCATTGATTTCCAATCTGATGTGTTTTAAAATTCTATTTTTTTTACCCATTTTGTATTCAATTTATCTCTGATCTCTTGGTTCTTACAGTGGAATCGAAGGCCTTTAATTTGGGAAACTTTTTTTTTCTTGTAATAAAAGAGTTCAGTTACAAATTTCCATTCTAACTATTGTGCTATTGGCATGTGACAAAGTTTAATATACTGTTTTAATTTTAATTCAGTTCAAAAGAAGTGTAACATTCCTTGTGGGGTTTTTCACTCAGAGGTATTTAGAAATGGGTTATTAAATTTTATGTATTTGGAAATTTTATAAATAGTTTGTCTTCTTGATTTCTAATTTAATTCCATTGTACTTAGATAACAGTTTATTATTAGAAATTATTCAAACATATTGATGTTTGTTTTATTGCTAGAGTATGGGCTATCTTTGTCAATTTTCTATGATCACTTTACATAGAATCTGTTTTCTGTTATCGTTTAGTGAATTGTCCTATAATGTCAATTAGGTCATATTTGTTAATAGAGTGGTTCAAATCTTCTGTATCCTTCCTGATTAACTGTTAATTGTTAACGTAAACTGTTAATAACTGATTAATTGTTCTGTCAGTTACTATGGAAGGAGTTTTGAATTATCTGACTATGGCTGCGGATTTTTTAGCTTCTCTTGCAGTTCTTTCATGTTTCCTTCATGAATTTTGAACCTCTGTTTTTAGATATATGAACATTTAAGATTGTTATGTTTTCCTAATGGTTTGACCTCTTTGCCATTATAAAATAAACTTCTTTATCTTGGTACTATTATTTTTGTCTGAAATCTACTTGGTCTGATATTAATAGAGCCACAACTTGGCTTCACTTAATGTTAGCATTGTATATGCTTTCCATCCTTTATCTCTAAATTGATTTTTGTCTTCTTTTAAATATTTTTTAATTAGTTTTAATTTTATTTTTTTAATTTTTTTTAACGTTTATTTATTTTTGAGACAGAGAGAGACAGAGCATGAACGGGGGAGGGTCAGAGAGAGGGAGACACAGAATCTGAAACAAGATCCAGGCTCTGAGCTGTCAGCACAGAGCCCGACACGGGGCTTGAACTCACGGACCGCAAGATCATGACCTGAGCCGAAGTCGGCCGCTTAACCGACTGAGCCACCCAGGCGCCCCTAATTTTATTTTTTTAATTTACATCTAAATGAGTTAGTAATTAGTGCAACAATGATTTCAGGGGTAGATTCCTTTATGCTCCTTACTCATTTAGCCCATCCCCCTCCTACAACCCCCCCCCCCCAGTAACCCTCTGTTCTCCATATTTAAGAGTTTCTTATGTTTGTCCCCCTCCCTGTTTTTATATTATTTTTGCTTCCCTTCCCTTATGTTCATCAATTCTGTGTCATAAAGTCCTCAAATGAGTGAAGTCATATGATATTTGTCTTTATCTAATTTCACTTAGCATAATACCCTCTAGTTCCATCCATGTAGTTGCAAATGGCAAGATTTCATTCTTTTTGATTGCCGAGTAATACTCCATTGTATATATACATCACATCTTCTTTATCCATTCATCCATCAATGAAAATTTGGGCTCTTTCCATACTTTGGCTATTGTTGATAGTGCTGCTATAAATATTGGGGTGCATGTGCCCCTTCGAAACATCATGCCTGTGTCCCTTGGATAAATGCCTAGTAGTGCAATTTCTGGAAGATAGGGTAGTTCAATTTTTAATTTTTTGAAGAACCTCCATACTGTTTTCCAGACTGGCTGCACCAGCTTGCATTCCCACCAACAATGCAAAAGATATCCTTTTTCTCCACATGCTCTCCAATATCTGTTGTTGCCTGAGTTGTTAATGTTAGCCATTCTGACAGGGGTGAGGTGGTATCTCATGGTGGTTTTGATTTGCATTTCCCTGATGATGAGTGATGTGGTGCATTTTTTCATGTGTGGGTTGGCCATCTGGATGTCTTCTTTGGAGAAGTGTCTATTCATGTCTTTTCCCCATTTCTTCACTGGATTATTTGTTTTTTGGGTGTTGAGTTTGAGAAGTTCTTTTTAGATTTTGGATACTAACCCTTTATCTGATATGTCGTTTGCAAATATCTTCTCCCATTCTGTTGGTTGCCTTTTAGTTTTGTTGATTGTTTCCTTTACTGTGCAGAAGCTTTTTATTTTGATGAGGTCTCAGTAGTTCATTTTTGCTTTTGTTTCCCTTGCCTCTGGAGATGTGTTGAGTAAAAAGTTGCTACAGCCAAGATCAAAGAGGTTTTTGCCTGCTTTCTCCTCAAGGATTTTCATGGCTTCCTGTCTTACATTGAGGTCTTTCATCCATTTTGAGTTTGGTTTTTGCGTATGGTGTAAGAAAGTGGGCCAGGTTCATTCTTCTGCATGTCGCTGTCCAGTTTTCCCAGCACCACTTGCTGAAGAGACTGTCTTTATTCCATTGGCTATTCTTTCCTGCTTTGTCAAAGATTAGTTGGCCATATGTTTGTGGGTCCATTTCTGGGTTCTCTATTCTGTTCCATTGATCTGAGTGTTTTTGTGCCAGATTTTTGTCTTTATATTTCAAGTGTGTTTCTTGTTGGCAGCATGTTGGCAGCATTGGTTGTTCTAAATCTAATTTTGCAACCTCACTTTTTAATTGGAGTACTTATATCATTTTATTTTAATGTTATTATTGTTACAGTTTAAGCATTCCATCTTGCTATTTATTGCTATATGTCCCATCTGTTCTTTGTTTTGGGGTCCTCTTCTGCCAATATTTATATTGAGAATTTTCTGTGATTTAATTTTATTTATTGTATTCACATATTTGCTATAACTCTTTTCTAGTTTAGTAGCTTTATGACTTACAGTATGCATCTATTTTTAAAAATTAATTTTATATATTTTGATAGAGACTGAGCAGTTGAAGGGCAGAGAGAGATGAGAGAGAGAATCCCAAACAGGCTGCATGCCGTCAGCACAGAGCCCAATAGGGGCTCAAACTCACGAATTGTGAGATTGTGACTTGAGCCAAAATCAAGATTCAGACACTTAACCAAACGAGCTACCCTGGCTCCCCAGCATGCATCTTTAATTTTTCATAGTCTACCTTAAAGTAATATTGTAGAACTTTGCATATAAGTTGAATTTACAATACTTAGTTCATTTTTGACCCTGGCTATCTTTTATGCTATTGTTATACATTTTATTTTTACATTTAACAGCAGACTAGATTGTTATTATTTTGTTTAAACATATATTATATTTTAAAAAGATGTACAAAACCAGCAAAAAAACTATACATATTTACCAACTTGGTTTCCATTTCTAGTTGTATTTAGTATGGATCTATAAAAGGTCTAGTAAAGATCCATATTTCCATCTGTTTTTTCCCTGTGTCTGAAGAATACTCTGTAATTTCTTTTGTAGTGGGGTTTGCTGGTGACTAATCCTGAAAAAGTATTTTGACTTTGTGTTTGAAAGTTATTTTCCCTGAGTATAGAAGAGATAGTAACAGGGTGTTTTTTTCTTTTTTCCTTTTCAGTTTTGTGTGTTTTTTTTTTCTTTCAGTGCTTTAAAGATGTTTCACCATTATCTTCTCACATATATTACTTCTAATAAGAAATTTATGGTCATCTATATTTCTATTTCTCTGTGCATAACATTTCTTTTTTCTTCTGGTTGCATTAATCCATTCTATTACCACTGCTTTTTTTTTTTTTTAAGTTTTATTTTTACTTAGAGAGTGAGCTGGGGAGATGCAGAGAGAGAATCCCAAGCAGGCTCCACTCTGCCAGTATAGAGTCCAATGAAGGGCTCAAACTCACCCACTGCGAAATCACGACCTGAGCCAAAATCTAGAGTGGACACTTAACTGACAGCAACATAGGTGCCCCGATTTATCACTATATTTGATGGGTTTTATTATGATGCAATTTGGTGTAGTTTTATTATGAATTTTGTGTTTGTTTGCCTTTGATCTTCTTGAAGCAAGTTGTAATTTTCATCAAATTTGTAAAATGTCCATATTTCTTCAAATATTTGTCCTGCTAATTCATCAATTATGTAATCCATTAACTACACGTATACTAAGGAACTTGATGTAGCCCCCAAATTGACTGATGCTGTGTTTATTTTTTTCAAATTCCCCTTTGTGTATTGATCATGAAAATTTTTGTTGCTATATCTTAAAGTTTATTAATCTTGTTTTCTCCAAAGTCTAAACTATCGTTGATTTCATCTCATGTATTTTTCTACTCATACATTATAGTTCCATATCCAGAAGTACAATTTGGGTAATATTATACCTTCCATGTCTTTTCTTATCAGACGTATTAAAATCAGGTTTTTAAAATTTTTAATTCCAGTTTGGATAACATACAGTGTTATATTAGTTTCAGATGTACAATATAGTGACTCAACACTTCCATACATCACCCAGTGCTCATCAGGACAAGTGCCCTCCTTAATCCCCATCATCTATTTAACCCATTCCCCCACCAACCTCCCTTCTGGTTACCGTAAGTTTGTTCTCTATAGTTAAGAGTCTGTGTCTTGGTTTGTATCTCTCTTTTTTTCCTTTGCTCAATTTTTTTTTAATTCCACATATGAGTGAAATCATATGGTATTTGCTTTTCTCTGACTGACTTATTTCGCTTAGCATTATATTCTCCAGCTCCATCCATGTCAATGAAAATGGCAATATTTCATTCTTTTTATGGCTGAATAGTGTTCTTTTGTATGTATGTGTATATATGTCATGTTCTTTATCCATTTATCTATCAATGGACACTTGGGCTGCTTCCATATTTCAACATTTGTGAATAATGTCGCTATAAATGTAGGGACACATATATCCCATTGAATTAGTGTTTGTTTGTTTTTTATAAATACCCAAGAATGTAATTACTGAAACATAGGGTAGTTTTTTTTTGTTTTGTTTTTTTTTGAAGAAACTACATGCTGTTTTCCACAGTGTAGATGTACCAGTTTGCATTCCTAACAGTACAAGAGAGTTCCTATTTCTCTACTTCCTTGCCAACATCTGTTGTTTTTGTGTTGTTCATTTGAGCTATCCTGACAGGTATAAGGTGTTGTCTCATTGTACTTCCCTGATGATCGGTGATGTTGAGCATCTTTTCATGTGTCTGTTGACCATCTTTATGTTTTCTTTGGAGAAATATCTGTTCATGTCTTCTCATTTTTAATTAGATTATTTGTCTTTTTGGGGGTGTTGAGTTTCATAAGTTCTTTATATATTTTGGATACTAATCTTTTATTGGATAAATCATTTGCAAATATCTTCTCCCATTCAGTAGGTTGACTTTTAGTTGTGTTTTTTGTTTCCTTTGCTGTGCAGAAGCTTTTTATTTTGATGTAGTCCCAATAGTTTATTTTTGGTTCATTTCCCTTGCTTCAGAAGACATATCTACAAAAAAAAAAAATGTTTTTATGGCAAATATCCAACACTTTTGCCTGTGCTGTCTTCTAGGATTTTTATGATTTCAGGTCTCACATTTAGGTCATTAATCAATTTTGATTTTATTTCTGTATATGGTGTAAGAAAGTGGTCCCATTTTATTCTTTTGCATGTGGCTGTCCAATTTTCCCAGCACCATTTGTTCAACATACTATCTTTTTTGCATTACATATTCTTTTTTGCTATTTTGAAGATTGACCATATAATTGTGTGTTTATTTCTGAGTTTTCTAGTCTGTTCTATTCATCTATGTGTCTATTTCCGGGTTAGTACCATACTGTTTTGATTAATGCAGCTATTAACTTGAAGTCTTGACATAACTTGACATACCTTCAGCTCTGCTTTTCTTTTTCAAGATTACTGTGGCTATTCAGAAACTTTTGTTGATCCCAACAAATTTTAGGATTTTTTGTTTGAGTTATGTGAAAAATGCTGTTGGTTTTTTGATGAGGATTGCACTAAATCTGTAAATTGCTTTAGATAGTGTAGACATTTTATCAATATTTGTTCTTCCAATCCACGAGTATGGAATGTCTTTCCATTAAATAGTATCATCTTCCTTTTCTTTCAACAGTGTTTTACTGTTTTGAGAGTACAGGTCGTTCATCTCTTTGGCTAGATTTATTCTTAGATGTCTTATAATTTTTGGTGTAATTTAAAATGACATTGCTTTTTTAATTTTTCTTCTGCCTCATTATTAGTACATATAAATACAACCGATTTCTGCACATCTATTTTGTATTTTGCAACTTCACCAAATTCATTTATCACATTTAGTAATCTTTTGGTACAGTAGAGTCTTTTGGGTCTTCTATATGTAGTATAATGTCATCTTCACATAGTGAAAGTTTTATATTTTCCTTACCAATGTGGATACCTTCTATTTCTTTTTGTTGTCTGATTGCTGTGGCTAGGACTTCCAGTACTATGTTGAATAAACATGGTGAAAGTGTCCACTTTCTTGGTCATGACCTTAGGAGGAAAACTCAATTTCTTTTTTTTTTTTATTTTAAAAAAAAATTTTTTTTAAGATTTATTTATTTTTGAGACAGAGACAGAGCATGAACAGGGGAGGGGCAGAGAGAGAGGGAGACACAGAATCTGAAACAGGCTGCAGGCTCTGAGCGGTCAGCACAGAGCCCAACGCGGGGCTCGAACTCACAGACCGTGAGATCATGACCTGAGCCGAAGTCGGAGGCTTAACCAACCAAGCCACCCAGGCGCCCCGGAAAACTCAATTTCTTACCATTGAGTATGATGTTTTCTGTGAGTTTTTTATTTATGACCTTCATTACATTGAAGTATGTTTCTTCTAAACCTACTTTGTTAAGGGTTTTTATCATGAATGGATGTTTTACTTTGTCAAATGATTTTTCTGCATCTATTTAAAGTATCATATGATTCCTATCCTTTCTTTTATTAATGTGGTATCATGTTGATTTATTTGCAAATATTGAACCACCCTGGTAACCTAGAAATAAATCCCACCTGATTATGGTGAGTGATCTTTTTAAATGTATTGTTTTATTTGATTTGCTAGTATTTTTTTGAGGATTTTCACATATAAGTTCATCAGAGATATTGGCCTGTAGTTTTCTTTTTGTGATGTCTTCATCTGGTTTTGGTATCAGGGTGATACTGCCTTCATAGAATGACTTTGGAAGTTTTTCTTCTATTTTTTGGAATAGTTTGAGGAGAATATGTATTTACTCCTTTTAAATATTTAGTACAATTCACCTGTGAAGCTGATTGGCTCTAGGCTTTTGTTTGGGAGTTTTTTGATTACTGATTCAATCTCCTTGCTGGTAATTGGTCTGTTCAAATTTTCTATATCTTTCTGCTTCAGTTTTCATAGGTTATATGTTTCTAGGAATTTATTAATTTATTCTAGAGTATCTATTTTTTGGCATATAGTTTTTTTATAATATTCTTTTACAATTGTTTGTATTTCTGTGGTGTTGGTTATTATTACTCCTCTTTCATTTGTGTTTTTTAAAGTCCTTTCCTAGCCCCCAACCCCTGATGAATCTTGCCTTTTCAAAGAACCAGTTCCTGGTTTCATTGATCTGTTCTATGTGGTGTTTTGTTTTGTTTTGTTTTGTTTCTATCTCATTTATTTCTGGTTTCATTTTATTATTTCCTTCCTTCTGCTGGTTTCAGTTTTGTTTGTTGTTCTTTTTCTAGCTTTTTTTAATATAAAAGTAGGTTGTTGATTTGAGATTTTTCTTCTTGAGGTAAGCCTGTACTTCTATAGACTTCTGTCTTTACAACCACTTTTGCTGCATCCTAAAGATTTTCTACTGTTGTGTTTTCCTTTTCACTTGTTTCCATGTACTTTTAAATTTCTTCTTTGTTTTCTTGGTTGACCCATTCATTGTTTCATAGCATGTTAGTTAACTTCTGTTTATTTGTTGTCTTTCCAGACTTTCTCTTGTGGTTGACTTCTAGTTTATTAATATTGTGGTTGGAAAAGGTGCCTGGTATGATTTCAGTCTTTTAAAATTTGTTGAGGTTTGTTTTGTGGCCTAATATGTTTCCTATTCTGGAGAATGTTCCTTGTGCACATGGGAAAAAAATGTGCATTCAGCTCTTCTGCATAGAATGTTCTGAATATATCTGTAAATTCATCTGGTCAGGAATGTCATCAAAAAAAGCCACTGTTTCCTTGTTGATTTTCTGTTTTGATAATCTGTCCATTGATGTAAGTAAGGTATTAAAGTCTTCTATAATTATTGTGTTACTATCAATTAGCTCCTTTATGGTTGTTATTACTATTTTATGTATTTGGGTGCTTTAATGTTGGGTGCATAAATATTAACAATTATTATATCTTGTTTGATTGTCCCCTTTGTTATCATTGAGTGTCTTATGTTGCCTCTTGTGAAGGTCTTTGTCTTAAATTCTGTCTGATACAAGCATTGTTACCATGGCTTTCTTTTCACTTCGCATGACAAATGTTCTCCCCCCTCACTTTCAATCTGCAGGTGACTTTAGGTCTGATATGAGTCTCTTACAGACCCTTATATATATGGGTCTTTTTGTTTGTTTATCCACTCTGTCACCCTATGCCTTTTGATTGACATATTTAGTCCATTTACATTCAAAGTAATTATTGATAAATATGTATTCATTGCCATTTTGTTACTTGTGTTGTTTTTGTAGTTTTTCTCTGATCCTTTTTCTCTTTCATGGTTTGCTGGTTTTCTTTAATGTTAAACTTGGATTCCTTTTATTTCTTGCATGTCTATTACTGATTTTTGATTTGTGGCTACCATTCAATTTATGTATAACATCTTCTGTATATAGTAGTCCATATTAAGCTGATGGTTGCTTAATTTTAAACTCACTCTTACCCCTCTTCCTTTGATATTTCAGATATTTGGTATCCTTTTATTTTGTGCTTCTCTTCACTGATTTTTAGAGGTATACTTCATTTGTTTGCCTTTCTGCTTCCTATTTTTCTAACTCATATTTATGCTTTTTGGTTTCCACTTACAGAGTCCCCCTTAACATTTCTTGTAGAGAAATGGTTTGGTGGCCTTGCATTCTTTTAACTCTTGTTTGTCTGGGAAACTCTTTATCTCTTCTTCTATTTGGAATAATAGCCTGGCCATTTAGAGTATTCTTGGCTGCAGATTGTTTTCTTTTGTAGCACTTTGAATACATCCTGCCACTCCCTTCTGTCCTGCAAAGTTTCTGCTGAAAAATCGGCTGATAGCCTTATGGGATTTCCTTTGTATGTAATTGGTTTTTCTTTTTTTTCATTTTGCAACATTTAATTTTTTTTCTTTATCACTATATATATATGTATATATATATATATATATATATTTTTTTTTTTTTTGCCATTTTAAGTATTATGTATCTTAGTGTACTCCTTCTTGGGTTGAATTTGTTAGGGGATGTCTGTGCCTCCTAAATCCAGATCTCTGTTTCTCTCCCCAGATTTGGGAAGTTTTCAGATATTATTTCTTCAAATATATTTTCTGTCCCCCTTTCTCTCTCTTTTCCTTCTGGGATCCCTATAATGCAAATGTTATTACATTTAATGTCACTGAGTTCTGTAATTCTATTCTTATGCAGTATTTGTCTTTCACCTGTTCAGTTTAATTTATATTAGTGTATCCTCCAAGTGACTGATACATTCCTCTGCTTCCCGTATCCTATTTATTCCATCTATTGTATTTTTAAATTTTATTTATTATATTCTTCATCTCTGATATATTATTTTTTATCTCTTTGTCAAGAGTCTCACTGATGTTTTCCACCCTTTTCCAAAGTCCAGGGAGTATCTGTATGATCGTAATTTTAAATCCTCTATCAGGTGTATCGCTTACTTTTGTTTCACTTAGATCTGCTGTAATTTTGTCCTGTTCTTTTATTTGGGGCACATTCCTCTGTTTCTTCATTTTGTATACCTGTCTGCTTCTTAGTGTTAGGAAAGTCAACTACATCTTCTGCTTTTGAAAGTAATGGTTCTGTAAAGAAGAGGTTCTGTAGTGCTCTGCTCTGCTGTATCCCCTGTTCACCAGAACATGGCACTTCAGCGGAGTCTCCTACATCTGTTGCTTATGTCCTGCTAATGTGTGTGAGTCACTTTTTCTTTCAGTCCAGATGTCTGCACTGACTGCCTGTTCTGGGCTGTGCTTGCTCTCTGTGGTGTTAGTGAGACCCAGGCAGTTTGGATTGAGGGAGTGTGGCTCAAGAGTTGGGTGATGGTAGTAGCAAACTTTGCCCTGAGCCAACGGGCTTGGAATAGATAAGTCTTCAGGAGTACGCATGGGCAGGACACACTGCTAGCAGGTTAAGTAGCAAGAGTGTGCAGGGCCATCTCCTGCACGTGACCCCGTGTTTATGCCATGAGATAGACGAAGGTGGAACTCACCAGCTCTTCCCAAGGAGGTCCCCTGAGATGCTCTGAAATCAGAATAAATAGATCTCCTTCCCTTTTGCCCCATTGTGCAAACTGTCACTTTTGTGTTGCCTGTCTGTGGGCTGCTGTGTCTTTAAGGGCAAGGATCCAGCTATCATCCCCTCTCTCTGCTTGCCCAGTGCTGAGTCAGCTGACTTTTAAAGCTCCAGGCTCCTGGTCCTAATGGTTATATAAACTCATGGATTGCAACCCTCTGCTTTTCAAAAACAGACTTGGGATTTGTCTTTCCCACATACATTCCCTAGTGATTTCCCTTTCTTGCACTTACATCTCTCTCTCTCTCTCTCCTGCAGGCAACTCCCAGATACCATTTCTGACCATCCTAACCTCTCAGATGTGACTTCTTCTCTACATTTGTGGAGTTTGTCCTGCCATTCTTTAGATTACTCTCTGGTTTATGTTCTTGGTTCCAACTAGATATCACTAGTTGTAAACACGGATTGGGGTGAGCTTGGGGTCCTCCTATACCACCATTTTCCCAAGCTCCTCAGTTTTAATAATTATTTTAGTATTCTTGTGTTTCCATGTGTTTGTATGCCTGGTGTTTCCAACAGCTACGACAAGTTTAGGTCAGTTTCCATCAATTGACTAATTTTCATATTATTATTCATATTTTTATACTTAGACAATTTTAATTGGATGGTAGATATCATTAAGTTTACCTTATTAGGTGGTAGGTTATTTTGTTTTTGTTTTACATGTATTCTTGAGCTTTTGTCTGTGATGCAGTGAATTTATGGAAAAATTTGGAAGTTATGGAAAAAGTTTGATATTTTGGGTCTTGCTTTTAAGATTTGCTAAATGCTAATAGAGCACTGCTCGGTCTAGAGCTTATTATTGCCCCACCGCTGAGCCAAAGCCCCATGAATCTTGAGATTGTCTAGTATGTCTTATGGGAATGAGTACTATTCCCAAATCTACATCAGTAATAGACACAATTACCACCGATTCTTTTGGATAGTTCTATCCCCAGCCTAAGGTGAATCTCCCTCAGGTATACACTGGTTAGTACTCAATTCAATGTTCCAGGGGAGAATTCTGCAGGACTCCCAAGGTTCTCCAGTGGCCAATGCTCTGATCTCTTTTTACTTTTCGTATATATTTCCTTAAATAAGGGAACCTGTCCATTTTCACCTAGGTTCCCACTTCCTGTGCTATATTCTGAAAATACTCTCATTCATATATATATATATATATATATATATAGGTGGGTATATACGAAAATTCTAATCATAAAAGAATATCATGATCATGCACCATTTCTTTTCTGGAAATATAAGAACTATTAATTAGTTGAGATATACTCATTTTCCTATTATAGTCAAGGTGATAGTAAGGAAATCTCTAAGCAAATATTTAATATGAGGCTTCCTTAAAATTAAAAAAATGCAGATAGTCAAAATTAGGAGTGTTTGAAAAATATGCACATCAATTTGTTGGTTTTTACCCTTTGATATGAGTTTTTTGTTGTTGTTTAGCGTTTTATAAACTTAAATTAAACTTAATTTTATGAAAACATTATTTCATTATATTGCCTTTGACTATACAAGCAATCTAGGTATCTTTTTTTTTTTTAGAAAGCATTTTCTGATTATATATCTAAATTCTAGCAAAATAGGATGAAATGAAAACGAAAATGAAAATCAAGACTGAGGAAGCCCCAGTTTTTTGATACTGACATTAGAACATTGCCAGGGCCACTGGGGATTTTATTATTTTCCAATCAGTAAAACCATCCCATAGATTCTATAAATGACTTTCAAGAAAAGAAAATCCAAAGTCTGATTACACAGCACCATGTGTTCAAGCTCTTTACATGTGTTTGAACAGTGGGTATTCCTTCACCCCACATTAGAAAGTCCCTGCTCTACAGAAAATGCTTGCATAGGACTGCAGAGCTATTTCATTTGTCTGCTTCTCTTCTCCTGACAAGCTGCTGAAAATGGTAATTTATATGCAAGCCAGCCAGCATCCCAAATATTCAGATAATTTTACATTTCTTTCATGCCCCAAATTTAGTGATTTGCTTATCACGTTGACATATAACAGGAGTCTTCTACTGAAACATCCTTTTGTGCTCTTTTTTCTGTTGAGCTACAGACAGTGCGTCTTCAGTGTTGGCCAAATATTTAAGGGGAGTTGTTAGGTTTATTTCAGGGCCTTCCTTTACTACACTGGTTTCTCCTTTCTGGGATTTCTCTTTGCAGTTTCCAGCTATGCTAACAGCCCTAACCACATCTTAAGATACCTGTAGTCAATGGAATTGTAGCTTTGTATTTTAGTTTAGTAGCACCAAAAGAAATATATAAGTGCAAATCTCATTCAGTGAGCGTGGTTCTTTTTCCTCAAAAGTTAAATCACCTCAGAGTTTTGCCTGGTTTTGGCCTCCACCATGGCTTTAAATATTACGCAAATATAGATTGAGCTTATAATTGCTGCTGGAGTATTAGTCCTTTACAAGCTACTCTACCATTACCTGAAGTGAACCTTGGCCTGAAATAATATATTCTAAGGAATTTTCATAAGTTTGTTTTATATCATAAAGGTATGTTGCTATGTCTTGTTTCCAGTGTTTGCACTTATATGTGATTTAGAACTGCTATATAGATTATTTTTCATATCCAAAAAAAATAGGTGAGCATAGAGAAAGTTGATTATCTTCAGTCATTATTAAAACTATCTTTTTCTTAAAACATTCATCTAGTGCATTGTGATTTTAAATTTTTTTTCAACCTTTTTTTATTTATTTTTGGGACAAAGAGAGACAGAGCATGAACGGGGAAGGGGCAGAGAGAGAGGGAGACACACAGAATTGGAAACAGGCTCCAGGCTCCGAGCCATCAGCCCAGAGCCTGACGCAGGGCTCGAACTCACAGACCGCGAGATCGTGACCTGGCTGAAGTCGGACGCTTAACCGACTGCGCCACCCAGGCGCCCCCCCTGCATTGTGATTTTAAAAGGTGAACTGGAAAGCAAACTGTTAGGGGCTGTGGTATGTGAAAATTGCTGGAACACAAAAGCTAATACCCTTCTGAAAGAAAAGAAAAATGTGCTTCAACATCTTTTATTCATTAGATTTACACATAAAAATAGTTCTATTTCACATCCAAGTGAAGGTTTTCAATTATTTACTTTAATAATGAGTGGTCTGGATGCCCAATGTGGACAGGTAAGCAAGATGCATTCCATCATTAATCAGGTAAAATAAAGGGTACATTGTAAGAGTAATTATGAACCATAAATGAGCCCACTACTAGCTGCCATCCTTGACTGCAGGTAAGTCTTGCAGTTACGAACAAGAAGTAGGAAAAGAAAATATTTCCTGAAGGTCCGTGCCACAAGCATGCTGTAAAAATTTGCATACATGTTGCATCACTGATATGATCTTGAAGTCCCAAATGAAAAATTTTAATTTCAAGTGGTCCCCTGAAAGTGGTTCTCCCAGTGACTAGTGAAGCATAAAAAAAAAAAGAGTTACCAGTAATTTAAGTCAAGTAGCTGGTTAGATGCCATGAAGATGGGAACAGACCTTATATTCCCCAAAATTAATGTCCATAATGAAAATAAGTCACAATCTAAATCTTAAGCTATCACCCCTTTGAAAGTGCCGTTTACCTCTACCTGCAACTTTATAACCTGAATTCCTAGATTGGTTGTCAAGCAGTTTCCAGAGTTACATACTAATTCTATACTAGCAAAGGAAACATAATTATCTGCAATTAGGAATCATTGATACATTTCTATGATTCACATCTTTGTATTTCAAACAAAAACCAAATTGAGAGGCAATTTCTCACAAGTGATAGTAAACTTCAGTAGACGTTAATATTTTATTGACAGTCCATAATTGACATAATTTAGCAAAAGTAATAGCAGTATTTTTTTCTAGACTTTGTGCGATATTAATGATTCATATGTACTGTCCAATGTGTCACAATACCACAAACAATAATAACAAAGAAGGGTTCTATTTCTCTAGCAAATATATATTTTAATTTATAAAGAATAATGGTCAATTTTTAAGCTTACCTTTTTATGTTTATACTGCATGTCATTGTTATTCAGGTAATTCAATTAGGCAAAAGAAATAAACCAAAATGAGTTAAAGAAGATATTATAACATGTTACTTACAGATGATATTACCTTATGTGTATAGGTTAGTATAGGATCTCCAGAGTGTTACTAGAACTAATAAGTATATTTATCAGTTTGCAAATTGCAAGATCAGTACGTGAATTCAACTTCATAAATTCACACACAAAAAAACAACTGGAAAACAGTAAAGCACTACCACCTGTAATAGCATAAATATATCTTGGAATGAATCTAATAAAAGTTATGCAAGGGGCACCTGGGTGGCTCAATCCAACTCTTGATTTCAGCTTAGGTCATGATCCTGAGGTCATGGGATAGAGCCCCACATCAGGCTCCACTGAGCATGGAGGCTGCTTAATATTCATTCCCTCTCTCTCTCTCTCTCTCTGCCCCATTCTCCTGCTTATGCCTTCTCTTTCACACACACATAAAAATTTTTTTAAAAAACATATTTTTTAAAGTTATGCAAGTTTTCTAGACAGAACACTGGAATATATGGCTGCAAAAATTAAAGACAAATAAATGTAGATATATTACATTCATGAATTACAAGATAATATTTTTATGATATTCACTTTGCTAAAGCCACATCTTCAAAATAAATAAATAAATAACCCATAGCTTCAGTTCAATCCCATTCAAAATATAAACAAACATTTGGAAAAAATAGACAAATGGTTTCATTAGAATGCAAAGAATGTGGAAATGCTAGGACTTTTACAAAAGATGAGCAAAGTAGGAGGATTTGAAATAACTGATGTCTACTCTTGCTATAAAGATAATGCATTCAAGATAGTGCTACATTGGCATAAGAATAACACATGGGTTAATAGAATATAATAATCTAGAATTAGACTTATACATATATGTTCAATTGAGTTCAATTCATGGCTTTTATACAGTTTTCAAGTCAAGTAAATAGATAAGGAGTTTTGAGCACTGGCAGTAACAACTGGGTATTTTCATGGGGAAAATAAAACATGGCACCTACCTCATCCTATACATTATAAAAATAATTTGAAATAGATAGACCTAATTGTAGAAAACAGAATCAGAAATATGTTAGAATCAAACAGTAAAATTTCTTCAAGAATTTGGGTTAAATTTTCTTAAATGGTACATAATAAGCACTAATTATTTTAAAAAATGAATTTTACATCATCAAATAAAATGTTTGCTAGTCAAAGTCATCATTAAGAAATTTATGGGGCTCCTGGGTGGCTCAGTCGGTTGGGCGTCTGACTTCAGCCCAGGTCATGATCCCGCCCTTCGTGAGTTCAAGCCCTGCATTGGGCTCTGTGCTGACAGCTCAGAGCCTGGAGCCTGCTTCAAATTCTGTATCTCTCTCTGCCCCTTCCCTGCTTGCACTGTCTCTCTTTCTCCCCCAAATAAATACTAAAAAGAAAATTTATAATAAAAAAATTTATAAGAAATTTATTACAGGAGTGCCAGGGTGGCTCAGTCAGTTCAGTGTATAACTCTTGATTTCAGCTCGGGTCATGATTTCCCAGTTCATGGGACCAAGCCCCACATGAGTCCCATGTCGAGCTCTGCAGTGGTATCATGGAGACTGCTGGGGATTCTCTCGCTTTTCCCCTCCCCTGCTCGTGCTCGCTCGCTCTCTCTCTCTCTCTCTCTCTCAAAATAAATAAATAAAAAATACTAATCAGAAAAAAATATTTAAAAAAAAATTTACTATACAAGTCACAGACTAAAATATTTGTAATTCTTATATGTGTCAAAGAGCTTACTTAAAATCCTCCTATTAAATACTCCTACAAAAAAAAAAAATTCCTATACATACTCTTACAAATCTACAATAGAAAACAGAAATATAGATCGGTAAAATCATGAACAGACATTTCACACACAAGAAAAAGATACAGAAATAGCAAAAAAAAAACAAAACATGAAAATGTGTTCAATGCCCTTATTTATGAAGAAAATGCAAATTTCTCCATAGGAGACCATTTCATACACACTAGAATAGCTAAAATAAATCTACTTTGATTACCCTATTTTGGTAGGATCGACACAATGAGAACCTTTGTATGTTGCTGGTGGGAGAATAGCTAGCTGTATGGCCACTTTGTAGAAACATGTTTATAATTAAAGTTAAATATACATTAGGTTGCCATCCTGCAATTACCTTTCTAGATATTTAATCACGTACATTTTTAAAAGACATAGAAAAATATTTGCACATATGTATTCATGAGAACCTATAATTCAACCCAAATATTCTTAAGAGAATGAATTAACGCATTTGGTATATCTATGGTATGGAATAATATTTAAGTATAAAACAAACGAGTTATTGATACATTAAACATCATGGATGAGTCAAAACAAAACAAAACAAAAAATAAACACAGCATTTTGAGAGGAACCCCACACAAATGTACTGATGAGTTTTCACTTGGGAAAAACTAATAATGATAGCAATCAAAACATGGTTGACTCTGGGAGAGATAGAATGGACTGAAGCGGAGCTTATGGGACTTTTGTACATCTCTACGTTATGAAAATTTGTCTACTTCTAATTTTCGGAGTGCTTACACAGGTGTATACAATTGTCTAAAGTCATGAAACTAAATATTTCTGTGTAAATATCATATACAAATTACAGTTCCATACATGAAGCTATCAAATAACCAATTTAGAAAATTAAGTTTATACTAATTTGGTGAACTTAAATAAGTAGGCGGATAAAGAGTATCATTGTTTATTTTCAGTACAGTGTTTGGGTTGGTAAATGAGACTAGGTTGCACTTAAGAAAAACAAAAAGCCTATGTGAGTACCCAAAGGTCTGAATATCTAAAACTCAGTGTATAGCGTTTTTGTTTAGTTTTAATTTTTTTAAACAAAGGGCATCTCATGGTAAAAAGTGAGATTCAGTTTATAAATATTGTATCTCCTCTCTGTTTATTTTTCAAAGCAACATATCCATAATTTTTATTGAATTTCTTTGATTTTCTACAATTTCCCACATTTTCTGGATAACTATCCAAATATAGCTGATGACTTTGAATGAAAGATATGTAGACTGGCAATTTACTACCTAATAGCTATTGCTTATTAAATATATTTTTGTTTCGGACACTACATGAGGTTCTAGGATAAGAAACTAGTCGTTAGTTTTGATTACACAATAGAGATAAAAACTTACTAGCAGTGACCTTTTGCTCCTGTTTCCTAATCTTTTAGTGAAGATAATCTTTTCTGGTATATTTACTAACTGTACTGTTCCTTCTTTCATCAGTTTCAAAATATTTTTTTCACATTTCAAAACCTACTTCTATTGTCTCATCTTTAAATGCTCATCAAACAATTACATATAGTAGCTGAGGTATATTCTTGGGGTGCCTATCACATTTATGTTCTCCGGGCATCTTTCCATTCACCTTTCTATTTCATTCTCTGTACCTAGAGTATTTCTTTCTTTTTCCATCTGTTAAGCTATTTAAGTCTTCCCTCCAGGATTGATCCCACCACAAAATTAAACTACATTGCCATCTGTTTCTCACAAGTAAACAATAGCAAGTATGCCTTTGAATATACTACTGAAGGTCTATACATTATTTTTCTCATTTTACAAGGCCACGTTGGGAAAAACTAAAAAACTAAACCATTAGTTCTCATATCACTCATTGGATATCATAAGACTAACTTTATCTTTTATATTTTTAAAAAAACGTGAACTTTTTTTTTTTCCCCAAAACATAATTCTATTACTAGCTATACTGTTCAGGCTATACAAGTTCTGACTTTGTTATAAAGGTGCAATCACTTTCCAAGAAAGAAACTATATGATTATTGCGATAACTACTTTAAATTTGAGTCACTGAGTGAGACAATTTCCAAGAAGATATACATATGCATATAATTTGTAGCCTTAATTACTAAATTACATCTTACCTAGCAAGGCTTTTATTTGATTAAAATTTATACTATGAGATTAATGAACCTAACCACTTTGGAATTTTGTCATATAAGCATGTGCCTAAATGTGTAGAACATGTAATATCTTATTTTCCCAATATTAAAAAGATTAGCTAATGTGAGAAAATTGGATTCAAAATTGTACATTAAATTCATTTAATTGCTATTTTTCAAGGGATTAATCATTTCCAAACATTTAAAATAAAAAGAGCTTCTGAGTAATTTTTTTTTTTTTTTTGAGAGAAAGCATGTGGGGGGGAGGGGTCGGGAGAGGGGGCAGAGGGAGACAGACAGTCTTAAGCAGGCTCCACACTTAGCAGAGAGCCAGGCATGGGACTCCATCCCACAATCCCATGACCCCAGGATCATGACCTGAGCTGAAATCAAGAGTCTGATGAGCAACCGACTGAGCCACCCAGGCACCCTCTGAGTAATCTTTTACATCATGTTTATCAATGCATAAAAATATAGGGCCAACAAGAGTCTACATATATCCACAACAATCAACATCTAAGTCAAAATGCAGAAAAAGTTAAAATGCAGAAAGCAAGTTCCATGTTGTCACGGGTTACTTGCTCCACAATGAACACATTCTGCCTTTTTTTTTTTTTTAATTTTTTTAATGTTTGTTTATTTTTGACAGAGAGCAAGAGTGAGCATGAGCAGGGGAGGGGCAGAGAAAGAGGGAGACACAGAATCTGAAGCAGGCTCCAGGCTCTGAGCTGTCAGCACAGAGCCGGTCGTGGGGCCCAAACTCACAGACCGTGAGATCATGACTTGAGCCAAAGTCGGACACTCAACTGACTGAGCCACCCAGGTGCCCCAAATTCTGCTGTCTAATGATTATTTTTTTCAACCTAAACTACAGCTCAGTTTTTAGTATCTGATTTTTAAAAAAAATTTTAACATTTATTTATTATTGAGAGACAGAGCATGAGCAGGGTGGGACAAAGAGAGGGGGAGACACAGAATCAAAGCAGGCTCCAGGCTCTGAGCTGTCAGCACAGAGCCTGACATGGGGTTTGAACTCACAAATCGCGAGATCATGACCTGAGCTGAAGTCGGAGATCCAACTGACTGAGCCACCCAGGAGCCCCTGATATCTGATTTTGATGATGAATAAAATGTATTTGGTTTTCCAGTATTACATGCAATTCATCTCCATTACCATATTTTGGCCACATAAATGAGAAATTTGCTTATGTGATATTTGACCTATTCTCTGAACTTTCTGGACACCATAGTATAGTTAGACTCTAATTCACCAATTTAGGCATGTACCATGAAGTAGGAAATGTGTTAGGCACTCGGAACATAGTCCTAATCAATGAATTTTGTTCTTGTTTTATATATATGTATATAATTAAAACATTTATTATAAAAGTAAAAGTATTAAAGACTATAGAAACATGGAAGGATAAGAAGGTCACATTAAGGAAAATATATTAATGAATGATGAATAATGGTTATCTTAGGGGTGCCTGGCAGGGTTGGTCAGAAAAGCATGTGACTCTTGATCACAGGGTCATGAGTTTGAGCCCCACATTGGGTATAGAGAACGTGTATAAATAAACTAAGAAAAAAATTAAAAAGGACTGGGAAACCTTTAAAAAATGATTATTTTGGGGCACTCAGGTGGCTCAGTCAGTTAAGCCTCTGACTCTTGATTTTGGCACAGGTCATGATCTCACAGGTTCATGAGTTTGAGTCCTTCAACCGCCTCTGTGCCGGTGACAGTGTGGAGCCTGCTTGGGATTTTCTCTCTCTCCCTCTCTGCCCCTCTCTCTGTCTCTCAAAATAAATAACTTTAAAAGAATGGTTATCTTAAAATATTAAAAAAAAAAAAAGTGAAGGATACAAGTAGAAAGGAAAGTATAGAGGAGATATGAAACAGCCTGGAATATTACAGGAATTAGAATTCCTTATAGTTCTGGAGCATTGCTGATTCTGATTAACTGCTAATTTTGTACCAACTGTCCTCTGTGGTTTTTCTTTTTAGATTACTTTCTGGTGTCTCTCTTGGTCCTTCTCATTCTCATATACTTAACTTCGATCATGCTTGTTTTGTCATAAGACAGTTATTGTTAAGCATGTAAAGATTAATGTAGTACTTTATATATTTAGGTAATGAATTTAGGTAATTTTCACCAAATCATAAAAAAATAAAAAATCAGGCACAGTTCCAATTGGAACAGTCTAATCCCAAAAGGGATTTGGACTGAAGGTCAACACATTTCAAACTGGTATAGTTTCAAAAGAACAGTCTGGTTTTGAAAAGGAGTCAGACCTAAGGCTAGCACAATTTCAGCAGGAACAGGACAATTTCAAACAGGAAGTAGGACCAGTCCCATCCTGAAAATGAGCGGGACTAAAGCCAAATGAGTACTTGCAGAGATTTAAAAAAAAAAAAAAAAAAAAAGCCTTAAAATAGATCTTGAATAAAGCCTGGAGGGTTCTGGATATAAAGTGTGGAATTTAAAAATCCTGGAGAAAACTTACTGTCAATCCCCAGAGCTGGCAGGAAAGCAGTGAGCCCAATCATCTTGGGGGTGGGGCACACCTGTTTGCCCAGAACCCCAAAGTTGTTGGGGGGTCCTCTCTGGATCCCATCATTGCCACCAAGCAATGATAACCTTAAAAAAAAAACAATTAGTTATTTTACCACGAAAAATTGATTTATTCAGAAATAAAAGAGAATTGGAATCCAGGACAAACAAGCTGCAAGCAAAACTGTGGCAGTTGCTGGGGGTGGGGCCTGGCGGGGGGGGCATCCAGAAAACAAGAGATGTGTGCTTTTCTATGGAGAAAAGGGGTGAGTTGGGAAGGCTCTTATAAACTAAAAATCAATTGGGTTAAACTAAGGGTTTGAAGTACCATGGCTTCTCATTGGCTGAGCTTTTGCCAGGGGAAAAAGAAAGTGTGTCTTCCTCTGGCTGGGATAGTAAGGTAGTATCCCCACACAAGTCAAGTCTGTCTTCCCGTTGCATTTGCAACTATGAGTCGTAGGGTGTGTAAGTTCCCTCTGCTGAAATCTCCTGACTCCATTTTAGTGAGGTTTTCTGTTATCAATTTTCGCATCACTTTGTAAATAAAGTCCTGACAGAATGAAAATCAGACAATTTAGAAAACATTTTTCCATAGTTTCTAACATTTCCTTTTTATAAGTAGGTTTTAATATTATTAAGGGTTGGTGAACATAGTATGTGCTTTTTAATGTTATTTTATCAACTGTTTTCATTACTGTAAAATAGAAAGTGAGCCAAAGCTGAAAGCAGCCTTTGCATGATTTAATGTAAAACAGATCTCCTACTACTGCTGACACTGTAATGCAAACTTCTTTGCTCCCACATCGGCTAAGAACGCTGAAAACTCACGTAAAATACACATTTCATGAGGGGAATCAAAACAAATGATTATAAAATTCTTCTTTAAAATGAATGAATGAATTTGAAATGGGTTTTGATCTTCTTAAATGTGATTTTGTTTTTAACAAGCAAAGTCATATCAGCAAGAAAGATTCAATGTTATTCATTAACACGCATTTATTGAGTACTTTGTCAGAATATGGCATAGGCTACAGGGAGAAACTGACTTCGGAACAGACCATTTACTGTACAGCGTGTAAACACTGATAGAAATGGCTGTGAAATGAGGAATGGAGGGTTTAATTCAAATTTCTGTGGCCAGAAAAAACCGTCACAGAAGGATGGGCAGATGGGCATAACCAACAAAAACATGTTTTCAAGATGTGAAAACACCTGCGTGAAATGAAAAGAAAAAAAAAATGATGTTTTGTTTACAAAACAAATGAATATCTACCTACAAATGAGTTTAATTTTGAAAAGTATTTTGATAAATCTACCACGTTTTTTTTTTTAAATGTACTTTTCTAATTCCTCTTTAAAATCTGACAAAAAGAAACAAAAACGAAACTATAGACTCTGCTGAACTGAACCGGATTTTCATTAACCAGAGCCTCTTTACATAATATGGTATCTTGCAGGCTGAATGAAGTGCCACAAGATGAAAATCAACAGTCCACAGGTTTTCCCTGTTCTCCAAGTAGGAACCTCAGACTTAGTTGTCCAGAGTATTTTTTTAGTCGCTTTTGTCTATTTCAGTTTGTGTATATATTCCCTTTATCATCCTAAATAATTGAGTGTGCTAATCTACAATTTTCCTTTAACGTATTATGAAAGTTCATTTTGTTAACAAAAATTCAACCGAGTAAAAGTAACGATCTGATTGGCTTTATGAAATCATTCATGCGTTGACAGCATGCAAGTAGAGGGGGGCTCCACGAGGTGTACAAAACGAAAGGTTTTTATAGAAGGGAGGTGGGGCAAAAAGTTATTAGCAAAATAAAAAGATAGTTTTAGGCCAGGTGGCTTTCCCTTAGGTGAAACAAAAGATATCATATCAAGTGGATTCTTCAGCATTGGGGGCGGGGGGGGGGGGGGGGGGTGGGAGATGGAGGAGGCCTGCATGGAAGATTCATTGGTGGAGATCAGAAAATTCCTGAGTGACCAGTTTAAGACTGTGTTCCTACGGGAGGATGAAACTGCCATTAGATCAGGTATTAAGCCCCAGTTTGGGAACTTGGTCTAAGTGACCCCCTTTTGGGTGTGTGGTTTTCAACTGAGAGGTGTGATCAAAATCATTCACAGCTAATGCTCTGAGGTTCCCACAGCTGTTTTGCTCCTCCTTGTGGCATGCAGAGGCCATGACATTTTTACTTAACCTCTGACATTCACAGGTTCTATCTTCTGGCTCACATTGCATTGGTTATTTTGTTCATTCTTTAGATGTTCCAGTCTTAAGGCGATCCTTTGCTTGGTGGTTAGTGGCTGCAAGCACATCTAAAGTTCTGAGAGAATATAACACACCAAGGAGATTGTTATGATTGCTTTAAGTAGGATAATTCCCAATATTTGGAGTGTACTTTTAGAGCCATGGTTCCCAAGACTCAAACCAATCAAAATCAAATAAATCAAAGAGAGACCTTGTGGAAGTAATCACCTTTTTAAGTCAAGTGGCTTGTTCTTATGTAATTGAGTTTTAACCTCCCCATAAGTGTTAATCCAGTCACAGCAGGTGTTGTTGGAGGCAGGACAGACACCTCCTTGCTTAGCTAAAAGATAAGTAAGAGCTATTCTGTTATCAAGGATGACTTTGGTTAGAGAGTTTAAGAATCTTTGTTGTGCTGCTATTGCTTTAGTGGTCGATTTTGTAATAATTTTAAGAATTAAGAAATTCTTCATCATAGCCTCATTTACCTTTTTCCCTAACCAGGGAAATAAGGACCTGCCAACATAAGTAAATCTGGAATCAGAAAAGCCTCCTGGTAAGTTTTTAACTCAACAATGTAAATTCAGGAGAGTTGACCAATGAGATGGCTTATTTTCCTTGGGAAAAGTCATGGGGACAGTTAGATTTTCTCCTAGCCTAAAATAAAAGGTTATTCCTCTCCCTTAGCAATGGTCTGGGAGATACAGATGAGAGTGCTACCTTTCCAGGCCAATGGCAGAGTCAAGGAAAAGAAAAAAAAAAAAAGGAAAGGGTTTTATCTCTAGCTAAAATATGGTCTTGATCCATTGTCTTGGGTGGAAGCAGTCTACCTTGATATCAGCTACTTCTCTTTCTCATCTATTTGATTTAGAGGGCTCTAGCATGCCTTAGTTTTGCAATAGTGTTAGTGGTTAGGACTACTTGGTAAGACCCCTCTCAAAGGGGCTTGAAGGCTGTTTTCCTCTGATAATGTTTTGGAATACCCAGTCATCAGGCTTTAGATTGTGACTGACAGTTTCCTTTGAACTAGGATCCAGGAAGCCTTCTTTAATGGGCTGATAAGAGGCTGGAGCCTAAGACATTAGAGACTTACAGTACTTGATCGTTTTAGCAGGAGATAAGAAGGGATGGACAGAAGGCTGTATACTGATAGAATTTCAAGAAGTTTGTAACATTTTGGTTAAGGCTCCTATGATTTGTCCAGTGACATAGGTGCCTTGATCACTGGAGATAGTGGGAAATATACCTCAGGTGGGATACACATTATTTTAACTCTTTTGTTATTGTTCATTCGCTTTTTTTCTATGAGGGCATCAGCTTTGCAGCAAGGAAAACACACATACAATAACAAGAACATATTGATAACCTATATAAGTGGCAACTTAATGATACCCGGTTGCAGGTGTTTAAACGGTCCAGAAGGAGGTCTGAAGCCTCTAAGAACAAACAACAACAATTTTTTTCAGGATTATGGACCAAACAAGTCAGACGTTGCTGATAGCCTGTTTTTGTAATTTTATACCAATGTCTATTTAATAATTTGAGTCATCTTAAATGTACCACGTTGGGTGAAGGGATGTAAAAATTGAACAGTGGGATTTGTCAGGGGGCCAAGGAGCACTGAACAGTCATCTTGAGCTTCCCCATAACCCTGACTGTTCATTGAATTTGCAACCATCATATGACCATCTTAATTATTTTTATTTGGAAGCAGACTGTTGGCCTGTCATGAGGACATCAGGGTGACAAAAGTCTGGCACTGAAGGGCCATTTTTGTGGAAACAAAATGGACTTTATCTACATGTGTCACAATCTTACAAATATAAAGGCAGCTTAGTATTTGTTATTTGACACTTCTTCTCATGTAATTTATATATAGAATAAACCTAATTAGTTTTAGCATTTTTATTTGGAATATTCAAGGTCAAAGGACTTCATTTAGAATTTTATTTTGGGAAGTTTGTAAAAAAAAAAAAAAAAGAAAGAAAGAAAAAGAAAGAAAGAAAAGAAAGTTTGAAAACATGTGCCTGAATAGGATCACAGATAATTTTGAAACCTAATATTTAAAAGGTAAGGAAACTTGTACATCCCTATCAAAGGCAGACGGAAAGTCCAAGAAAACTTTGTCCTTTTAACAGAGAGAAAACAAAATTGCAATAACATTTGTTTTAATCTTATCCAGTTTTGTCACTAGGAAAAGCGAAAAGCGCTTTGTGTCTCAGCTCTTAAATGTGATGCAATAAGAATTAGAGATCAGCGCCCAGGTGAAAGCAGAATGCAGCTTTGTGAAAGCAACAGTATACTCTCTAGGTGGGAGAGTGGGCAGACCCAGAGGTGGCAACTGCTGTGTGGTCTCTAGTGGAGGCTGCTTCCAATCATTTATGGGGACTCTCAAAGCTTGGAAGGGGGAGTTTTTGACCCTACAACCTTTGTACCAGAACTCTCTTGGCAGCCTTTTCCTGTGTTGGGGCTATATGGTGCAAATGCATTATAATGAGTCGAGGGGTTACCCTGGAGCAGAAGTGGAAGAGGAGAGCCCATGCTCAGCACCTGTGGCTCTTGGTCTGTTAGCCTCAGGGTCATAGACAGGATGTTGTGCTCCCCCACCAAACCCCTCCATTTTTTAATGCTAATCATAATCTATTTATCACCATCCTTGCCTCCAGCTAGGGTCCCTATCATTGCCCCCAACATTCCTCCTTCAAAGGCCTGGGACTGCCTCAGTGCATTTCTTCCACTGTTCACAAGTAGCTTCTACCTAACAGTTTTAATTACATATATTAATTACAATTTTTAACCCTTATGAAACTTGATTTCTAGTGAAAATTAAGAATTATGAATGGTCTTTCATATTAGCATTTTGTAATTTGTAAATTTATTAATACATTTTAAAATTTCTAGAAGCATATGACTTTTTCATATATTTTTTTATTTATTTACTTTGAGAGTGAGCTGAGTGAGTAGGGGAGGGGCAGAGAGAGAGAAGAGAGAGAGAGAGAGAGAGAGAGAGAGAGAGAGAGAGAGAGAATCCCAAGCAGACTCCATGCCACCAGCACAGAGTTCAAAGGAGGGCTTGATCGCACAAACCTTGAGATCATGACCATAGCAGACATCAAGAGTCAGATGTTTAACCCACTGGGCCACTCAGATGCCCCTAGAAACCAAAAGTAGATAACGTATGTTTAGTAATTATTTTATTATTTTGTCTTATTTGGAAATTATGTGGATATTTAATAATTTTTTTTAATGTTTATGTATTTTTGAGAGAGAGAGAGACAGATAGACAGAACGTGAGCAGGGAGAGGCAGAGAAAGAGGGAGACTCAGAATCAGAAGCAGGCTCCACGCTCTGAGCTGTCAGCACAGAGCCCTAGTGGCTCCAACTCACAAACTATGAAATCATGACCTGAGTGGAAGTCAGACGTTCAACCTACTGAGCCACCCAGGTGCCCCCGGATATTAAATAAATTTAAGTAAACTCATCACTTAGCAAAACTTTGAGGGTTTTAAGTTAACAAAGATCTTAGAGCTTTTGTTTTTAAATTACTGCAATAGGTACACAATTCACTAGTTATAAAAGTTGAGTCTGGGTTTGTTTTTCTTGTTGATGGAATAAGTTAAGGTTACTTATCTGGATGAATAAAGCTTTATTTTAGCATTTGTAGAGAAGATACTTAAGACTTGTGTTTATCCTTGGCAAGTTTTAAATGGCCCTTTCCCCTTGGCTTTATTTGTTTAGAATTATATCCCTGAAATTTGCATTTTAAAGAGATGGACTTGATAAAGAGATCTTGGAAAAGACCAGGTAGAACACTGAACATTTACATTTCAAAGTCACAGGGAAAAAAATGCAAGCACTTTCTGGAAGGACTTTTGTTCCCTCAAGGTCAGAAATTTTACAATACTTATAAGCCTTTTGAAATAAATAGGGGAGGTTTGGGGATTGGTAAAAAAGGACTGGTGGTCTGAATTGTTTTGGGAACCACACTTTTTTTCTTGTAAAGACTTGATCTATAAAACAACGACAACTGTTTTTAATTTCTCAAAAAAAGCTGGTTGTTGCCTAAAAACCAAAGTAATACACCATCTACCTATGAGAATGTCTTCTTTTCCTCTGGGTACATTTAGCATAAGAGAGAAGACCTAAAAAAAAATTTTTTCAGGTTTTGAATACCAGCTTCCAATTTGACCCAATTTTGTTTCAGAAAGTCTGATACCCCCACTATGGAAACATTGTTTTCACTCTAAGGAATTTGTTTTCCTAGGAGAAATGGGCTTTAAGATAGAAAGAGTAGCTCTGGTATCAACTAAGTTTTCACAAGATTTTTCATTAATTTAAATTTTAGTTTCCTCTTGGCTGTTTAAGGCAATTCCTGGTAGCAGCTTACAAGAGAATCCTCTGGAGTCCTCTCAACTCAGAGAGGGGCCCACATTGGGGCCTCCCTTGGGGACACTAAAACTGAAGAGTTTACATAGGTCTTTGAGGACATTTTTCCAGTGCTCCAGTTCGTTATGAATGAGACATTGATCTTCTGGCCATCATTTTGAAGGTGGACCCTTAGAAAAGAGAAATGTGGGGTCCCAGATGTTATTTTAGGTCTCTGGTCTTGGACCTGTTGTAGCCGTAAAGCCAACAGTTTGGTAGAGTTTTGCTTATAGTCTTGCTCCAAGGTCCTTTCATAATACTCAGCTATAGCTATGAGCTCGGTCAGGCCTTGCCCTCCCATCCTATTTTTTGCCTTTTTATTAACCCACTTATCTCTGGGGGTAATACATTTACAAGTAGGGCAGCTAGGGCATGTTGAGTGATCTCTTTTATTGCATGGAATCTGGAATACCACAGAAAGAATGCCTCCAAATGGGCTTTAAAGTCTTTCATATTCCATTCTTTTGCATGTTTAAACAATAGACCAATCAGTATGGGCAGGAAAGTTTCTAGGAATGGCTTTTTAAAAGATTAGCTGCTATTTTGCAAGGTTTTTGTTTTTTGTTTTTTGGGTTTTTTTTCTGATCCATAGGAGAACTATTCTAGAGACTGAGGACCTCGATCATTCTCAGGATTATGCCATTCTACTTCCCACATCCATTTTTTGTACCTCACCAAATCCTTCCACCATGTACACGAGTTGAGAAAGATGTGGCAGCCCAGGGTTATAGGACCTGATAAGGGTGTTAAACTCTTCAAAAAAAACCTTTGGGGATCCTCCCTTCCTGTAGGAAATTCTTTATGGCCCTTAGTTCAGTCTCCCACCAAAAAGTAAAAGATATCTCAGGAGGGTTGCCTCCCAATTCAGGCGATTTTATCTAAGAGGTAACTGTTTAATTGTCTCTTCCGAGTGGAAAGGTAGTTCAGTAGTTCAGACAGAAAATTAGTAAACTATGAGAACTCAGGTAAAGAAAAGTAGAGGGGAGCAGTAGGAGTCACATCAGTTCTGTCCTCTTTTAAGTTCCTCTTGTGTTTTTATTTTTCCATTAGTCTTTTGTAATGAATCTTTCAATGAGGCTATTTTGGAATCTTGAAGCCTTTGGGAAACTTCTGCATACCAATTACAATAGGCAACCTATTCCATTTGTTTAATTCGGGAATCTTTACTTTCAAGTGCACTTCTTAAATGAACAATCTTGTCTAATTGGAACATTCCCCATAATAGCCACTGTAATGCTAGGTTATTTTTAGTATTTTTTTTTTTTTTTTACCTTGCTAGATATCTGTAACTTCCAGAACTATAGTCTTAGACATAAAATAAGCAGGTATGCCAGAAGGTAGTACATTTGATTCTTCAGAATTTAAGAAATCTGTTAGTTCTCGGAGCTGAACTAATACCTATGAGGGATAGGCATATTCCATAGTTTGGGGATTGTGTGTTTTACAGTGTACCTCATTGCATGACAGTTTTCTAGGTAGGTGACCTAGTATAAATCTAATCAGTTCTGTAAACAACTTATGGGAGTCCTCTTGAAGTGGTGAACAGTGCCTGTCAGTGCTCAAACCATGCCCAGCAATTTTTGCAGCTTTCTGGCCTCTGACATCCCCACCAGCAATAGCCTTTATCTACACAAAATAAGACTACAACCATGGGCACCTTAATGTACTCATAGTACGGTGTCCTGACCACGAGGAGGCACTGTGTGAATAATCAACAATTCCAATAGAATCTTACTGATTCTTCTCCAAAATCTTCCTCCACCTGAGGAATTGTGGTCTGAAAGGCTAGGGGCTTGACTCTGGGCAGACCCTTTTGTCAGCTCACTTGGGCTCTAGGCAAAACCGCCATTTCAACTAGGCTTAGGGAAGAACTGCCAGCTCGTTTGGGCTCCAGGCAAACATGCCAATTTACTCAGGGTTCAGGCATAACCATCTGCCAGCTCAAGCTGACCTGCCTTATAAAGGAAATCCAGTTAGATCAGGAGCTCGAACACACACAAAAAGCAAAGCTCACAACTGAGAAGAGCTTACCCATGGCCCTCAGAAATGGCAAGAAATACAGTGAATTCAAAGGGTTCATGGCTACCCTTGTTGCTGAGTTGACTGGCCCTGTGGCCTCTACCCAGCCTGCCTCCAGGGACATCTAATCTGGTTCCAAGAAAAGAACTCAAGGCTGGGGCACATGGGTGGCTCAGGCGGTTGTGGCCAACTTAGCTCAGGTCACGATCCCATAGTGCATTCGAGCCCGGCATCAGGCTCTGCTGATAGCTCAGAGCCTGGAGCCTGCTTCAGATTCTGTGTCTCCCTCTCTCTCTGCCCCTCCCCTGCTCATGCTCTGTCTCTCTCTCTCAAAAATACATAAACATTAAAAAAATTAAAAAAGAATTCAAGGACAGATCAGATAATGGTTGAATAGCACAAGTGAAGAGCTTATTAAAAAAAGAGTAAACTCTCAAGATAGGAGAGCAGGCGACTTCAAGGGAGAGCTGTGCTTGGGGTTTTATTAACAGTTGTTAACTAGGTGGAATATGTATTATTTGGGGAGGGGATTTCTTTGGGAGCAGGGTTTTGCATCCTTTTTCCTTACTTGGTCAGGGTCTCCGACCTTTGTTTTGGGCCTGTCTGATTCGATGTGGCTTCTTGTGGCCTTGTTTGCGGAATGCTGCCAAGGCAGGTTGTTAACTTTCCTCATAATGGATCTTGACTCCCCCTTTGTTGGTCTCCAGGCATCCTATTAAAGTCTAACTAACTGCCTTCTCAAACACCACGCCCGCATTTCTCAGTGTCCCTTTCTCAATGCTGCTGGAAGTTCACGTCAGATTCCATCACTGCCACCAAATCAGTTAAATAACAGAAATTCAACTGCATAAATTATAAAGATCTAATTGACTTTATTAAATGATTGATGCATTGACAGCCTCCCATCTAGCACGTAGAGTGAGGCTCCAAGGAAGTGTATACAATGAAAGGTTTTTGTAGAAGGAAAATGGGCCAAGACAGCTGTTAAAGGAAAAGAATTGTTTCAGGCAAGGTGGTTTTCCCTTGGAGGAAAAGCAAGGTGTCCTATTATGCATATTACTCCATCTTTCTTTGGGGGCTGGCGAGGGCCCGCTTAACCAACTCATTGGCACTTTTTGGAAAATTTCTGACTGGTTAAAACATTTCTGGGGAGGTTAGATTAGGTATTAAGCCTCAGTTTGAGAACTCGGTCTAAGTGACAATGTTTTGGGCCTGTGGTTTTCTATGGAATAACTTATATATTAGTTTCTCTGTAACAATACTCAGTGTATTATTGTTTAATCTGTATGTTATTACTTATTCAGTATTTACTTCACACTTCTGTGCGTACCTACTTGTCAGGATCTCGGCTAAGCTAAAAAGTGAGGCGGTGCCAGGTGCCAGAGTAATTGCTAAGAGCAATAACAAGCCAAAATGAAATTTAATAATTATCACTTACTGTGATAGCAATGTTGTTGTTATTATTATCAATATTATGGTAGAGGGCCAAGAATTTATTCCTGGTTCTTTTCCTTGGACCATATTTGATATTGTTTCAAATGCTCAAATTTTACAATTAATTAGTTTCTCTGCTTTATTCTTATTTAAAAAAGTATTGCCTAGTAATCTTTAAATGGAGTCTGGTTCTATAAAACTGCCAAGAGTGAACATGTTTGTATTCCCACTCTTCTTACTATTGGTGCTATTTGCAGGTTTTTTGGAGTTTTGCTTTATTTTTAACCTTAGGATTTTTTTTTGCCAGATTGTCTCTTATGTATTTTCTTTTGCACGGCCGTATTACCATTAATTACAGTAACAACTTCTGTCCTATTTGATTCATTCACAGTCATTCTGAATTCAGTTATTTAATAAGGTTTATTACTGTTGGATATCATGCTAAGGACTGGGGATACAAATGCAAAACTAAGATACATGATATATGGCCTCTGAATAGTGAATTCTTTCTAGAGGTGAGTAAAAACAAAAACATAAATCATAACATAATAAACCAAAAATAATTTACTAATTGTGATAATTGCTATGACAAAAACAAAGAATTTAAGATAGAAAGTAGAATATAGAAATTCTGAGACTGAAATTTTCTTTTTTTTCTCTCAAATAGATTGTTTAGGAATTCGGTGTGTTATGAGTGCCAACTCAGAGAAATTAGGCCTGTTATAACCTGTCAGTGTTAGCAACACAGTAAATAGGAATGCATTAATTTTAAATCCTGGTAGGCACATGAGGGTCTTGATTTTTCCTTTTAAAATATTTTAGAATACAGTTTCCATTACTTTCTATTTTGTTTCCAGAAACAGGGAAAGATAATGGAACTAATCTACCTATCTTTATTTTCTAAAAAGTTTTTAAAAGTATGCTATTTTCATAAAGAGGATGGGAGTTTTAGAAGAGAAATTTATATCTTGCAAGGCTGTAAGCCATTTTCTCATCCAGTCATCTGGCAAAATGATTTAGGGAGCTATAGGCTAGTCACATTCACATGACCTTGAACATCACCGTATCTTCAATAGGAACTTTTTTTTTTCTTTCTTTTTCTCAACCTAATTCAGTGTCCTGAAATGAATAACTGGGTATGTGTTAATATATGATCCTCCTGCTAATGAACATTCAGATCCCTCAAGGCCTGGAACCAATTTGACAGTTGTCTGAATGTTATATACTCTTAAGACTTCATTAGCCAATATCATAATTTCCAAAGACTTAAATGCCAAGATTGGCAATTTTTCTGCCAAAGCATTATTCATTGGTATTCTGAACTGGGAATTGCTTCCCTAGGGACAATTTCTCAATGGATAGTTGGCCATATTATATTAAAACATCACTCAAGGTCATTTTTAAATCACAATATCAAACTGCTCACATCAACTTGTCTGATAAAAGAAAATTTAAGTTGCTTCTATATCAGGTAGACTATTTCTGTTAGTCACCATTTCTGTTAATCTCTGATCTTGGCTTTTTTTAATGCAAAATATAAAATATTGAATATGTATAACTATAGAAGTTTTAACATAACAGAAGGGTTATATACCTATAGCTATCATTAAACTGACAAAAGTACTCTGCATTTGAAATGGCTCTATGTAAAATATTTTGCAAAATATATTTTTAACATAAAACATATATTAAAGAATAGGGGCATCTGAGTGGCTCAGTCAGTTCACTGTCTGACTTCGGCTCAGGTCATGATCTCACTGTTCATGAGTTCAAGCCCCAGGTTGGGCTCTGTGCTGACAGCTCAGAGCCTGGAGCCTGCTTCAGATTCTGTGTCTCCCTCTCTTTCTGCCCCTCCCGACTCGCACTCTGTTTCTCTCCCTCTCAAAAATAAACATTAAAAAAAAGTATAATATATACCTAGACAGGCCCTGAGCTATTTGCAAAATTATATAACAACTCGCTATCCCTCCCTCCTGTGATACAAACACTATTCTGAGTTTGGAATATCTTATGCCCATGAGTGTTTTATTTTTTATTTTTTACTATTTGTGTAAACATGTTATGTGTGCATGCAAGCACATACATGTTTGCATTTTCATTTTTACAGAGCTTTACACATATAGTAAACATTGGAAAAGAATGCACACGGGTGCATGTGTTTAAAATCTAACATAAATGTGGGACACCTGGTTGGCTCATTCGGTTGAGTGTCTGACTTCAACTCAGGTCATGATCTCACTGCTCATGAGTTTTGAGCCCTGCTTCAACAGATCTTCTGTCTCCCACCATCTCTGCTCCTCCCCCACTTGCTCTCTCTTAAAAATAAATAAATCCTTTAAAAAAAAAACTAACCTAAATGCTATCTTAAAGGGGACATCTTGCAATTTACTTTTTTAACTCAGTATTGTGCTTTTGCATTTTTTCCATATTGGGCATATGGATGATGCAGGTAGGCTGGGTCCAAGGATATGGAGGAGGGTCCTTTAGGACTAGCCAGTAAAGTCCTTGGCTTCATGCAGCATAGAAATCAAAATTGCCGGAGAAATTAAAAACAGTTTATTGAATAGCGTGTCAGAGACAAGCAGAAGGAGTGTCTGGGAGAGTCAAAGGAGAGGAGAGTGAGTTTCCCTGTCACATGCGGTTAGGGATTTATCCTGGAAAGGGGTCTAGGGTCCATGTGCCTCCAGGAATCTAGAGTAGGAATCTAGGGTAATCTATCAAAGGTGAGTGTCAGGTGAACAATAGGTATTGCATAAATCACTGAAGGTAAGGAGGGTTGATGCCAGCGTCAGCAGAGGATTGTTCAGAGCTGACATTCTCGAACATGTTTGGGATCTGGCTCTTCTTAGATGTTATCAGGTGTTTGGGGGATAGGACAAAACTCAGAGAATGATTAATTTTCTTGTTTTCCCCTTGAGGTGGGAATATAGTTTTTTGGCTTATCCAGAAATGGGACCTTGCAGAAAAACAGCAGAAATAAAGATTTTCTCAACTTTTCATGGAGACCTAGTATATCATTCTAATGTTTTGTAAAGTATTCCATTTTTTGAATAACTCAATTTATTTATCCATTTCCCCAAATGAGCAGTTAGATGTTAGTGTTTCTGGTCACTCCTCTTTTTTTTTTTTTTTTTTAAACCATTACTTGCAGTATGAAGTGAACCATTACTTGCAGTATGAAGTGAACACATTTGCACTTACATCTCTGGGCATTGTGTGGCAGGGCCTTTAGAGAAGACCCATATAAATAAAATTGTTTAATATTAGAATGTTTAAGTCTTTTATCTATAATAGGTAGGTCCCAAAGGCAGTCTTTTACCCTGATTTTTTTATCCCTTATTTTGCACTATATGACGAGTAGTTTGTCTTCTATTTGAATTTTTCCTTAGTGTTGGCATTGAACATCTATTTTTCCCAGTGATATTCTTTCCATATTTTTCAGGGTGCCTAGCCAGCTCAATCAGTAGAGCATGTGGCTCTTTTTTTTTTTTTTTTTTCAACTTTTTTAATTTATTTTTGGGACAGAGAGAGACAGAGCATGAACGGGGGAGGGGCAGAGAGAGAGGGAGACACAGAATCGGAAACGGGCTCCAGGCTCCGAGCCATCAGCCCAGAGCCTGACGCGGGGCTCAAACTCACGGAGCGCGAGATAGTGACCTGGCTGAAGTCGGACGCTTAACCGACTGCGCCACCCAGGCGCCCCGAGCATGTGGCTCTTGATCTCGAGGTCGTGAGTTCAAGTCCCACACTGGGTGCAGGGATTGCTACAATAAATAGACTTTGAAAAAAAAAAAGAATACGTTTAGACTTTCTTTGCAACTTGTGTATTTTTATTTACTAGCATCTTTACAAATAAAGTTGCTTAGAGAGGGTACATAGCTTAAGCTGATAATGCTGATGTCTTTTTATTCTCTTGGCTCCAAGAAGCTATCGCTTCTGCCGTGAGTTCTAGGTTGCATAAGTAGCAAAAAGGGATGTGTAACTTGTATATCTGCATAGGGACAGAAAATTTTCCTTTCTTCTGTTCTTTGGATGATCTAATAATTAAATTGATACATGGCAGATGAGCAGGAGAAAAATAAAAGTTTGGTAACATATATACATGGGACAGACCCAGAAAGTGGATTAACTCTGAAATGCCCAAAGCTATCACCTCAAATACCATCTCCAGCTACAGGCAAAAGAAAATGTTTCAGGTGGGGAGTCAGTTATGGGATGTTACCTGGAAAGCACATTAAATAAGGATAACGGTGTAATGCAGACTGAAATTGTCTTCTTGGTAAGAGTTTCTAGAGATTTAGAGTCCTTCCCATCTTTCTGGTACAGTGAGGGAGACACCCTTATGAATGTCGATTTGCCTCATACATGTAAATGTCTCTTACGAAAGGGTAAATTCTATTTTCAGTTTTTTAAAAACAATCAGCATGAGATAATTCTTATGCAAAACAGACATATTTTAGGGGTGCCCGGGGGGCTCCATCAGTTAAGCGTCAGATTCTTTCATGACTCTTCCGGTTCAGGTCATAATCTCACGGTTTGTGGATTCTGGCAGCATGGAGCCTGCTTGAGATTGTCTTTCTCTCTCTCTCAAAATAAATAAATAAACTTTTTTAAAAATTTTAAAAAGAGAGACATTCTGCACAGCAAGTTTTGTTCCCCTACAGTCTTGCTTTGAAAGCTTAGAAGTTTCACAATGCAGAAGCTAAGTTGATAGATTTGCTCCATGCCTCAGTGAGCCAGTCTCTCAGACCTGAGAATAGGTCATTTTAAAGAGTTGTGTTTCATTTAAGGATGCAGGTCTTTCAGGTGGGCTTTCCAAGGTATGCCTATATTGCAGGTAAAAAAAAAAAAAAAAAAAAAAGGTATTTAATAAGGCATTTCTATGGAAACAAAAACAAAGGTTAATGATTAGAATATAATATACAGTAAAACCTTGGATTGCGAGTAACGTGTTCTGGGAGTTTTCCACAAGACGAGCAAACATTTCAAATAAATTTTAACTTGACAAAGGAGCAATGTCTTACATTACGAGTAGTACATGACACTGAACATCCCATGATCACAACTGAGCCAATGGTTCTTGAAATTCGCTTTGATATACAAGTACTTTGTATTACAAGCATGTTTCCAGAATAAATTACGCTTGCAAACCAAGGTTTTACTGTAAATCCATTTTGAACCTTGAGGGCAGCCAGTTGAGACATTTCTAGATGTAGGAGTTAAAGTATCTTTTGCAGTCTGAACTTCTCTGATAACGTCATCAGGTATCCAGGTAAACTCTAAGTGGTTCACATAGCAATAGACACGATTTGTCTAAACATGAGCTGTTGTGATTTTTCTGAAGGTTATACAGTCATCTAGCTTCAGTCTGCAGGGCATTGAGAAAAAGGGGCAATTTTAGTTCTCAAAGATTCCAAGTCAAAAGAATGGGAGAAAACTGGATGTTACTTTGGAGTGTCATAGCCAGATATTTGAGGAAACCAGAAAATTTCAGTATCCAGTTTATAGGCAAACAACAAACCCTCAAAAACAAGGAGATCTAGAATTTAATATTGACAAAGGTGTGTTACCAAAACATAATTTTTCCTTCTAAAAATACTCTTATTTTCAGCAAAGATAGCCAACTTAAAGCTGATTTGTTTGTGGAGTAAGTCTAGCCAATTAAACTTGGCTTATTTACATAAGCACATCAAGAATAGCAATCAATTATATAAGCTCTTTTAAGATCTGCATTACAGAAACTTTATAAGGAGGCTCAGATTGAACTTCTAAAATCCTCTCAAGGACGAGAAGCCAAGCCAAAGATTTGCCATCAGACTTGCCTGTGATACCATTAGATGTGGGTGACTTCCTCTCTTCTTGAGGCTCCCAGAATATCTAGAGGTTCCTGCACCTCCCAGGAAATGTCCATCCTAAGTCACCTAGCAAGGCTGCTGGAAACCCTATAGGCAAGGTACCATCTGTCTTCCCAAGGGGAAGGGGTTTTAGTGGCTTTGTAATATTAAGCATAGTCCTTAAAGCTGTTTTGTCCTCTGAGTCTATACATACCTTTCTCAAATATGACATTCCAGGCAAAGCTTCTGTAACATAACCAGTGTTTCTGACTGTATCCAAGAAAAACAAGATTATAAACAAGAAAAACAGATTCTTATTGAACATAGGCAAACAAATGTATTGCCATGAAAATATAAGAACTCACTGAAAGTTTCTTTCAAAACCATCAGATAAAACAACAACTGCCTGTAAATGACAGACTTAAAGCTCAGATGCAAAGCAAGTTCATTACAATGCAATTGACAAAGATATTTGGTTATTTCTGCGACATACATTTTGAGACAACTAGAATTATGACTGATAACATCATACCAGGGCATAGCAGAACTTTAGGAATTTATTAAAATATCTAGAACACATTATAACAACTATATTATAGTTATATAGTTACAACACGTATATTAATAACAGGTTATATTTTATGGGTAAATGTATGATGGCTTATCATCACTTACTAGACAATAATTTTTTTCCATAATTTTAACATATAAAATAAGCTTAATTAGGTTACCAAATCTTTTGTGATGTTCCAGGGACCCTCTGGAATTTCCTACAGTATCTTTCAGGTCAAAAATACTTCATATAGGGGTGCCTGGGTGACTTAGTCAGTTGAGTACCCAACTTGATTTTGGCTCAGGTCATAGTCTCATGGTTTGTGGGATCAAGTCACATGTTGGGTTCTGAGCAGATAGCACAGAACTGCTTGGGACTCTCTCTCTCTCTCTCTCTCTCTCTCTGCCCCTCCCCTGCTCTCAAATGCATGCATGTGCTTTCTCTCTCAAAATAAACTTTTTTTTTTTTAAGACTTCATTTAATAAATTTAATTTGGGGAAGTTTCTCAAAGGTATCAAAAGATTTTGGACACTTGACTAAATAGGAGCATAGGTCACTGTGAAACAATGGTTATTTATCTGTTTAACCAAACTGATAATTAAAGACTTCATAGGCAAATATAGAAGTTTATATAGTTCTGAGCAAAACTTAGCTATTTTAATATCAAAAGGAATAGGTTTATTTAAGTAATCAATGATCTGTTGATACAGATAACATGAAGCAAAGATAAATTTGTTTTATTCTGATAATAAATAAAATATAAAATAAAAATAAAATATAAAAAAATAAATTTGTTTTATTCTGATAAAGCAAACAATCTTTGCTTTTTAGGAGCAGACAAATGGCACAAAAAGATTTTGTCCTTTTAGCAAATGAAAGAAAATTAACTTTTACTTTTACATAGCACATTACTAATATTAAAACTTATTTTAATAGACTTTAATATTAATTCAATTTGAGCCTGTTTGATTATACAAGGTAAAATTCTCTCTCCTCTCCCTCTCTTTTCCATTCCGAACAATCAAGACAAAATTACTTGTTTTCTTCCTTAACAAAAACACATATGCATACCTCATACATTTTTTTAGGTTCTTTAAAGTATAATTGATATACAATCTTACATTACTTTTTGGTGTCTAACATAGTGATTCAACAATTCTATACATTAGGCAATGCTCACCGTGGTAAGTGTAATTAACATCTATCCCCATAAATGTTATTACAACATTATTGACTATATTCCTGTGCTATACTTTTCACCCCTCTGACTTATTTTTATTTATTTATTTTTACTTATTTATTTTAAATCTAGAAGTTACCTCTTATTTTCCTTCAACTATTTTGTCTATTTCCTCACAAATTGTCCCTCTGGCAATCACCTGTTTATTCTCTGTATAAGTCTTTTTTTTTTTTTTCCTTTATTTCAATGTTTGTTTATTTTTGAGAGAGAGAGAGAGAAAAAGTGTGAGTCGAGGAGGGGCAGAGAGAGAGGGAGACACAAAATCCAAAGCAGGCTCCAGGCTCTGAGCTTTTAGCATAGAGTCTGACACAGGATTCGAACTCACAAACTGCAAGATCATGACCTCAGCCAAAGTTGGACACTTAACCTACTGAGCCAACCAGCCACTCTGTCTTTTTAAAATTTGTTTATTCTGGTTTTCTTTTTTTACTTCCAAATATAAGTGAAATCATATTATATTTGTCTTCCTCTGACTTGTTTCAGTTAGCACTGCCTAGATTAAAATCTTGCCATTCATAACATGGATCATTTTTTATAGTTGAGTAATATTTGTGTATGTACATGTGTGTATACACACAAATACACACATATGACATTTCTTTATCCATTCATGTATCACTGTATACTTAGGTTGTTTCCATATCTTGGCTATTGGAAATAATGCTGCAATAAACATATCTTTTGAAATTAGTGTTTATTTTCTTTGGGTATATACGCAGCAGAGGCATCCCTGGATGGGTATTTGATTTCAGCTCAGGTCATGATCTCTGGTTTCTTGGGTTCTAGCCTCACATTGGGCTCTGTTCACTGCACGGAGCCTGCTTGGGATTCTCCCTCTCCTCTCTGGCCCTCCTCTGCGCACTCTCAAAATAAATAAACTTAAAAAAAAATCCTTTTGGTATATCTCAAATAATTCAGACCATGTGTTTTTATTATCATTTGTCTCAAGGTATTATCTCCTCTTCGAGTTATTCATTGACCCATTGGTTGTGTAGTAGCAGGTTGTTCAGTTTCTTTCTTGCAATTATTTCTAGTTATATTCTGTTATAGTCAGAAAAGCTGCTTGCTATAATCCAATCTTATCAAATTTATTGAGCCTTATTTTGTGCTCTAACATGTGATCTATCTTGGAGAATATGTTGTGTGCACTTGAAAAGAATGTGTATTCTCCTGTTTGGGGATGGAAAGTTCTGAATATGTGTCAAAGTCATTCTTTCCTTATTGATTTTCTGTATTGGCATGTATTCATTGGTATTAAGTGAGGTGTAGAGTCCCCTACTATTTTTGTATTACTGTCAACTTTTCCTTTATCTGTTAATGTTTGCTTATTATATATTTAGGTGCTTTTACATTAGGTATATAGATACTTACAATTATTATAATCTCTTATTTGGCTGATCCTTTTATTGCTATATGATGATCTTTGTCTTGTGTTATAGTTTTTGTTTTAAAGTCTGTTTGTGTGATATGAGTATTACAACTCTAGCCTTTTTTTTTTTTCTAATTACCATTTGGATAGAATATTTTTTTCTGTTCTTTCACTTTAAAGAAAGAAATCAGTTAACATGCTGTACAATATTGATTCCAGGAGAATTCACTGGTTCATCACTTACATACAACACCCAGTGCTCATCACAAGTGGTCTCCTTAATACCCATGTACCCATCTCCCACCCACCTGTCTCCATCAACCCATAGTTTGTTCTCTATCAGTTTCCCTCTTTTCTCTACCCCCATTCACATATGTTCATCTCTTTTGTTTCTTAAATTCCAGATGTGAGTGAAATCATATGGTATTTGTCTTTCTCTGATTGACTTATTTCACTTAGCATAATAAATTCTAGCTCCGTCCACATCATTGAAAATGGCAAGATTTCATTTTGTTAATGGTTGAGTAATTTTCCATTCTACCTCTTCTTTATCCATTCGTCAGTCAATGAACATTTAGGCTCTCTCCATAGTTTGGCTATTGTTGACTATGCTGCTATAAACATTGGGGTGCAGGTACCCCTTCAAATCTGCATTTTTGTATCCCTTGGGTAAATACCTAGTAGTGCAATTGCCAAATCGTAGGGTAGTTCTAATTTCTGTTTCTTGAGGAACCTACATAGTATTCTCCAGAGTGGCTGCACCAGTTTGTATTCCTGCCAATACTGCAAGAATGTTCCCCTTTCTCCTCATTCTTGCCAATACCTGTTGTTTCTTGTGTTGTTAATTTTTGCCATTCTGACAGGTGTGAGGTGATATCTCAGTGTAATTTTGATTTGTATTTCCCTAATAAGTGATGTTGAGCATCTTTTCATGTGTCTGTTAGCCATCTGGATGTTTTCTTTGGGAAAGTGTCTATTCATGTCTTCCGCCCATTTCTTCACTGGGTTATTTGATTTTTGGGCATTGAGTTTGATAAATTCTTTATAGATTTTGTACACTAATCCTTTATCATATATGTTACTTACAAATATCTTCTCCCCTTCTGTAGACTGCCTTTTAGTTTTGTTGGTTGTTTCTCTGTCCTTTCACTTTCAGTCTGTATGTATCTTTCGGTCAGAAGTCAGTTCCCTTGCAGACAACTTACAGATTGGTCTTGTTTTCCATTCAGTCACTCTGGTTTTTGATTGTAGCATTAATACCACTTACGTCTAAAGTAGTTATTGCTAGGTATGTCATTGTTAACTGTTTTCTGCTAGTTTTCATAGTTGTCCTCTGTTCCTTTTTTCTTCTCTTGCTCTCTACCCTTGTGATTTATGACTTTTAGTGTTATGCTTGGATTCCTGTCTCTTTATATTTTTTCTGCATCTTTTACAGGTTTTTGGCTTGTAGTTACCATGAATTTCATATATATCATCCTGTGTATATAGCAGTGATTAAATTGATAGTTGCTTGGATTTGTACACTAAAAGCTAAAAGCTTTTCTAAAAGCACTACATTTTTACTGTCTCATCCATTTTATGTATATGATGTTTTGTTTTTGTTTTTGTTTTTGTTTTTGAGAGACAGAGAATGTGAGTGACCTGGGGAGGGGCAGAGGGAGAGAGAGAGAGAAGAAGGAAGAGAGAGAGAATTCCTAGCAGGCTCCATACTAGGTGTGGAGCCTGGCATAGGGCTTGATTTCATGAATTGTGAGATCATGACCTGAGCTGAAATCAAGTCTGCTGCTTAACCAACTGAGCCACTCAGGTGCCCCTATGATGTGAATCCCTTAAGTAATATTTTAGATATATTTTGCTACTTTTGTCTTTAACCTTTATACTACTTTTTTTTTTTTAACGTTTATTTATTTTTGAGACAGAGAGAGACAGAGTATGAACGGGGGAGGGTCAGAGAGAGAGGGAGACACAGACTCTGAAACAGGCCCCAGGCTCTGAGCAGTCAGCACAGAGCCCGACGCGGGGCTCGAACTCACGGACCGCGAGATCGTGACCTGAGCCGAAGTCGGACACTTAACCGACTGAGCCACCCAGGCGCCCCAAACCTTTATACTACTTTTATAAGTTATTGATCTACTACACTTACTGTATGTTTCTTTAACCAACCAAATATTTTTCTTGTAAAATCTTCTTACTTTCAGTTATGTTCTTTTCTTTTCAAATTAAAGAAAATCCTTTAACATTTCTTGTAAGGCCAGTGTAGTGGTGGAAACTCCTTTAACTTTTATTTTACTAGGGAACTCTTTATCTCTCATTCTAAATAATAAGAGTCTTCTTGATTGTACTTTTTTTTTTCCTTTTAGCATTTTGAATATACCCTGCCACTTCCTTTTGGCCTACAAATTTCTTCTAAAACATCAGCTGCTAATGTTATGGGGTATTCCTTGTAAGTAATTACTTTCATCTTGCTGCTTTTAAGATTCTCCCTTTATGTTTCATTTTTGCCATTTTAGTTATTTTGTGTTGTGGTGTGGACCTCCCTAGGTTCATTTTGTTTGTGGCAGTCTGTGCTTCCTAGACATGGATGTTCATTTCCTTTTCCAGGTTAGTGAATTCTTCTTCTCCTTTATTTCTCTCTTATCTTTCTGGGACCCTAATAATGCAAATATTAGTATGTTTGAGTATCCCAGAGGTCTCTCAATGTAGTCTTACTTTGAAAATTCTATTTCTTTTTGCTGTTCAGCTTGGGTGCTTTCTATTACCTTGTCTTCCAGATCAATCCATTTTTTCTGTATTTTCTAATCTGCTGTGGATTGCTTCTGGTGTATTTTTAATTTCAGGTATTGTATGCTTCAACTCGGGTTCTGTTTTTACACTTTCTCTCTCTTTATCAAAGTTGTTAGTAAGTTTATCTACTAAGTCTGGTGAGCATCTTTATGACCATTAGTATGAATTCTTTATCAGGTAGAGTGCTTAACTCTATTTTGTCTTGTTCTTTTGTTTGGTGCATGCTCCTCTGTTTTTAATTCAATTTCTGTTTATGCGAAATAGACAAAACATCTACTATTCCTTGTGTAGGAATATTCCCTGTGTGGATTACATGAGACTTGCAGGTTTGGCAAGTTGGCTGGAGCTATAATGAACAGAGGTTGGGGTTTCCAGGGGACTCCATGCCAGGGCTATCCTGGGGGGTTGACTGAAGCTAAAGTGTGCACAATCTAGGGTTTTCTGTGCAGGGGGCTCACTGGCATGATGGCTGGAGCAGAAGTGGGTGTGGGCAAGAGGGGTCCTAGGGCACTACGCACAAGGGATAAATTGTTGAGAAGCTTCGAGCTAAAGCAGGTATGGGCCCCAGGTATCCCAGGGTGCTTTGAGCTGCTGCTGCCTTGACAAGATAGGTAGAACTGTAGTGGACAGGCCAGTGTTATTCCCAGTGGACTGTGCTGTGGCTGCCTTGGTGGGAGAGCTTGAGCTGGTGTTGGCTAGGGGCCTGGGGCTCACCAGTATAAAAGATAGATAGAGTGCTTGGACCCTGCTCAAGTATGTACTATGAAAGTGGAGGAGGAACATAAACTTAGCACTTGCTAGCATTTCTGACTGTGGAGAGAGTTCTAGTCATTCCACCATCATTTGGCAGATGCTCTAGGGTTAGTAAATGAGTTTCCTTCATTTATATTTTATTTGCCTTTTAAACTGTGGCTTTTTTTTTTCTGTGCCCCAGTGTGGGGAGATATGTGCATGGTTCTCTTAGAGCTATCCCTTCCTAATGCATTTTGCAGTATTGAGAGTGGGATTTCCATTGCTACCGTGTCTCAATCTCTCCTGCCATTCCCTATGTGGTCTCTCTACACTTTCGTGTGCAGAAGCTGTTTCACCAGCCCTCAGTTCTTCAGGAGGAACTGCTGTATGTAAAATTGTAGAATCAGTGTGTCTGAGGGAGAGGTGAGTTCAGGATCTTCCTACACTTTCATCTCCAGCCTGTGTTTTTTTAACCAAAAACATGTGTTTTCCTTGCCTACAGTGTTGTTTCCCTTATTATTTCCAGGAATCACACTTATTGGGGTTGTTAGAAAAGACAAATACCATATGACTTCACTCGTATATGGAATTTAAGAAATAAATGAACAAACAAGAGACAAAAAATAAATAAAGACTCTTAAATGCAGAGAATAAACTGGTTGCCAGAGGAGAGGTGGAGGGGATGAAATAGAGGATTAAATAGTTGAATCATTAGATTGTACATCTGAAACCAACAGAATACTGTCTGTTAATTATATTTTTAAAAAAATTATAAAAGAAAAAATTTTAGATAGAATTCTTAACTCTTAGAAACCTTAATTTCTAGTGAAAACTAAGAATAAGCAATTGTGAAATGTTAAACCAGCAATCTCTAAATTAGCAAATTCATGAATACATTTTATTATTTCTAGAAACATGTATTTTTCGATTTCCAATGTAGCACTAACATATCCAAATATCTTTTAGTCTCTCTGTAATAAAAAGCTAAAAGTAGATAAACCTATGTTCAGTATTTAATGTTTCAGCTTTTATGTTATTTGGAAATGATCTAGCTACTTAATGACTACCCATCATCTAATCTAACTTAGCAAACCTCTGAGGTTTTACATTACCGAAAAGTTTTGGGTAAACTATTTAAGTGGACATAAATATTGCTGAAAAATTATTTACAAATTTGTATCTTAGTTGTACCTATTTAACTCACTTGTTCTTAATAATTATGTTTAGATTAGTCATGAAAACTTCATGAAACATTGGATAAAACCAACTATCATCCTAAGCTATTTTCTTGCTGACAGTTTTTGTAACAAACATGAATTTGATTAGTAAACCAGAAAGGAAGATAACTCTGAAGATCGATCTATTTTAACTACAATGACAGGCTTCAACTAGGCATTATTTACCCATGATTACCCCAGATGATATAAACTTGAAAAACAGTGGTTTAGTTGTAATATTTTTCAGAATTTTAAGAATACTTCATTTTTAACCACTTAATTTTAAGCCAAATTAATTTTGGCAGTACCATCCAGGTGTAGATACATATCACACATTTACAATTTACATATATAGGCACACATAAACATATATATACGCAAAGAGAAATCCTAAAATTCTAGCCATTATACAGGTACAATTAATATAAAATTCACTATAGAATGTGTTAAGTTTATCTGCTCAGATGGGTAAACATTTTTTCTTTTTTTTTTACTAATATTTTTGGAAAATACACATGGTTTTTTTATTCACCTAAATTTTAAATCAAAGTCTCTTTTTTGTTTTCACTGTGATAAGAATTACCTCCCTGAAGTTTGTAGAACATTTACATCTCAAAAGCACAGGTTAAAATAAGTTCCTCCAAGAAGGAAGGACTTTGGTTTCCTAAGGCCAATATTTGTAAGCCTTTTGAGATAAATAGGAAAGGTTTAGGGATTAGTAAACTTTGAACTGTTTCTGCAGCCACACCTCTAGTTTTGCAAAAACTATCTTTGTAAAACAAGGATGACTGTACTCAATTTTTCAAAAAGTTGGGTTGTCACCTAAATGATATCAAAGGACTATCACACCCATCAACCTACATGGGAGTTTTTCTTACCCTTTGTGCACATTTAGCTTAGGAATGAAGTCTTAAAAAATTCCTATCAGGCTCTGAATATCAACCATGGTCAAGAGTTCATTCAGTCCTGTGGCTTCTCATTTTATTTTCTGGCTTTTTGTCTATCCACTAATCTCAGGAGGTAATCCATTTACAAAACCTTTTGAGAATCCTCCCTGAGTTTAAGAAATTCTTTAACTATGGCCCTTACTTTGGCCTTTGACCAAGGAGTGAAAGATATCTGAAGAGAACTACCAGTAGCCCTGGATGGTTTAATTTTGAAAGGTATCTGTTTAATTGTCTGAATTTCCTTTCCACACTGAATAGACAAAGGATTTCTAGAAAGAGTCCTCAAATAAAGAAGGGAACACTAGAAATTACATCAATTTTATACTCTTGTTTTTCGTACCTCTCATAACTTTAATTTTTTAATTAGCCTCTTATAACAAATCCTTCAATGAAGGTATTTTGGTATTCTGAAAATGTTTGGAGGCATCTGCATACCAATTAAATATGTATTCCATTTTGTTTGTTTGATTTGAAAGCACTTGCCTTTAATTCACTTCTTAAAATAATCTTATGTAGTTGGGACATATTCCTCATAATGGCCATTGTAATTCTAGGTTGTAATTCCCCTGAGGGCTGGTGGCAGTTTGGGAGAATCCTAGCCAAAATGAAATTTAACCTACGTTTTCTGTTTGGACATATCTAGCCACAAATAGGTTGCAATTAACACTTCTGTCTGGCCTTAGTTTGGAACCCCCCCCAGTCTGACAGTTATCAAGTCAAGTTGCCAGGACACAAAACAAACTTAGAATGATTCTGCCATTTTTGTAGGTATTTACAGCTTTCTCGACTGCAGTTCTTATAAAACAGGTGTGTGTACCAGAAGGCGGCATGTTTAATTCCTTGGAATTCAAGAAGGGGGAATTTACATTGGATATAGAGTTTAATTTTTATTTTGAGTTTAATTTGTATCCTTTTATTTTGTTAAAGGGGTATCTAAGGCTAACCATTTCACTTCTCTTTGTGTCTAATTTTTAATTTGGACTTGTCCATAGGCACCAGTCAGACAACTGTTAAGGACGAGAGCTCTATAAAACTTTTTTTTTTTTTTTTTTTTTTAATCTAGAAGTTTTTAAAATTCAGAGTATCTACTTTCTGGCCATTGATGAGTAGGATCTATTAATCTTAATAGTAACTCAAAGCAATAAAACTTTTATGTCTTACCCATGGATGCAAGAGGCATCCCAAAGAAGGGATTAAAAGATGCAGTCCTCACAAGGTACAGAAAGTTTAGTCCCAGAGATAGTCTAAGAAAGAAAATACTTTATTGTGACAGTGGTAAGAATGGTGTAGTGCAAATAATGTCTCTGGTTTCCCATGAGATGCCTCCATCAGATCTGCTAATATCTGACACTGGTCAGAACTAAATTGGACTTTTCTAGCCTAACAAAATAACAAAAGTTGAGACGACAAAGGTCCCTTATGGGCCAGGATCCCTTATGATAAACTCCCCTGAGAGCTGGCACAGTCAGGAAGACAATAAGTGACCAATTGCAAGCCTAGGTTGTTAACAGCAACCTATTTGGCTGTCCACCAGACGTGTGCCACTACCGACCTCTTCCAGTTGGTAGAGACCAGAGAGGTCACACTCTCAAGATACGGAACAAGATGACAGAAACAAAAGAAAATAATAACCACCTCTTGGGGGAAAAAGATCAATAGAAAATGAGTACTCATAACAAACTTTTACCAAAGTCACTATACCCAAGGAAATAATCCCATAAATATTTTCTTCTGCTAATCTAAATTTAGACAAAGAAAAAGACTCTTACCACTCTCAATCCCACCAGACCCTGAAGACAGAGATCCAGAAGACCTGACATGGTAAAAATTCTCACCTTCTGCTAGCTTTTGTCAGTGGTCATAGAATCTCTCAGCTGCCAGCAGCCATGAAGTGAGCAGTATCCAACTAGTAAAGTTTGTCCCTTCCTGGTTATCATCTTCAGGGGCAGAAAAATTATCCTTTCTTCCCTTCTAGGTTCTTTGATCTAATAATTAAAATGACATAAGGCAGATTAGCAGGAGAAAAACAAAAGTTAAGGAGTATGTGTATATCAGAGAGACCCAGAAAAACTGAGCACCTCTGAAATGGTCAAAGCCATCACCTTTAATATCGTATCATTTTTGGCTAGACACCTAAGAGGTTGTTGGGAGTAGAGAGCCAGTTACCAAGAAAATCAAAATAAACAAAAATAAGTTTTTTTAATGCAGATTTAAGTTGCTGTCTTCACCATTCATAAATTTCTAAAGATTTAGAGTTATCCCCATATTCTTGGCACAGTGAGAGATACCCTTACAAATAGATTTGCTTTATACATGTAAATGTTCTCTTGCAAAAGGGTAACTTCTACTTGATTTTCAGAGCTTCTCCTGTGTTTGCAGTTTCTTAAAAAGTAACCAGCCTAAAAGAATCCTTATGCTAAAGAAACATTTTAGGGTGGCAAATTCTGCTCCCCTAAACTGCCAACCTTGTAATATCACTGTTGGGAGCTTTTCTGGAAACTATACCCTATGACTGACACATCTTATTAGCCACCTTCCTATGCCAAAGGAAGCTTAGAGCAGAAGAGGTATAAGCACTGGGGGGTCAGGTCACAGAGAAGGAACAGGAGTCTGCCTAAATAACATAATCAGCAACAATAAACATGTGCACATGCATATACATAGTAAACATACCTACTTATGTACTTGATTGGTACTTCTCCCTAGTTTCCCTCAGGTTGTTTTGGTTATATAAAAAAAAAAATACTAATAATGTCTAAGACCTCACTTTGATTGCTGTTTGAGTGAAATCATATGTATATATATGTTTACATATCATTATATAAGCACATAGAAATAGGTATGTAGATTTCAATTAGATATATTTTAAATATAAAATATTTTTAATGTACATCTATGTTTGAACTCTGTATATTCCATTCTGCTGTGTAGCAGTTTGATCTCAAACCATTTTGGAGCAGGAGGGAGAATGTGTATACACTGGTACAACTGATCATCTCTTTAAATTTGTTACATGTACCTCGGATCAAGATCTCAAAACCTCTGCTTGGCTAGATGTAGGACTGATTCCTTAGTAAAAATAGCTAGAATTCCATCTGTTTGACTGCCTCCTTTCACTAATTACCACTGCATTGTACTTCTTCTCTCAACACATGCACATACTACACTAAGGAATATGCTCACAGAAACAGCCCTCCTCACTATATATAAGGTCTACTCAACCCAAAATTCACATTCAGCCTCTCGTCGTTGTGCTGGGTTGGATTATCTTATAAGTATAGCAACTTTTAAGCACTTTAAGCCAATTTTCCAAATTCTTAACAGCAAATTTATATATTTAGGTTATTGCAATTTATCTCTTGATTAATATATTCAGTCTTCATAGTAATTCACACATTCTTCATGAAAACTTATCATGTACAATATTGAGTCTCCAAAGATATGTCAAATTATTTTAATAAGCAGTAGTAATTTAGAGACAAACTATCTTTGTTAAAAAGATATTTTAATCTCTGCTTTAATTGTGCTTATACATTAATATGAACATATCCTCATCCTTAGGAAGAATAAAAAAATAACTAAGAATAATTTTAAAGTGTTTGCCATTTGTTCTTGTGATGAAAGCTACACATACCTGCATATACAAAGTGAAGATAATCACACAGTAGCATTAATATTTTAGAAATCCTTATATAAGCAAAACATGACTTTTATAACATTAAGAAACCTATTGATTGTAGTCTATCATGTATTGACTAATAAACTATTCTTTATTTAATTCTTATTAATGTATGATGAAATATATTATTTTAATTTTACAATGAAAAAATAAGACTCAACAAGATTACATATACAACCTATATGAGTTAATATGCATAGAGAACGTACATATGAAAAAGCCAAATTTTATTGTGGAATTTTGTTTGTTTTCTCCTAAGAATGTATACTTAATAATACTATGATGAATGACAATTTCATCTCAATCATATAAATTTTCTTCTAGACTATGGTAAATTATTAAAGTCACATAATTTTATTGAATTATTTCCATAAATTTTCCACAACTCATTTTTCCAAAAATAAGCATTAGCATTTATTCAAGCTGAGTAAATATATAATAGAAAAACTGAAAGGAAAAAACCAAGTTCTTTCATAATACCAGTTTATAAGACACATAACTTCTCTATTCAGGCAAGATCATAGAGATTAAAGATGATGTCGCTCTCAGGTAAGTAGCAAATTTTTTCTTCTTAATTACATAACTATTTACTTAAAAATAACCCTAAAAGAAATATTCCAATTACCTGGGCATAGATGCTCTTGTACTTTTATTCCTTTGGAAGTTTATACATATTTCAAATCAATTAAACTGTACTTTGTAGCAAACATACCTGAAAGATAAACAATAGCCTGTATTTTATAATTTCCCAAGGTTATAAAAATAAGTCAAGGGACTCTATAATTTCCCAGTTAAGAAAATAATCAAAACTTAATTATAATATTTGCCTCTTATTTTTGTTCTTTGGTTTAGTCGTCTTCCCAACTTTTGATTTAAATTAAAAAGAATTTCCAGAAAAGATGAAAACATTAAAATCAGCACCCCCCTGTATACCTTTCCCTTTGTAAATCTGTTCTTAACATTGACTACAGTAATTTTATCGTCTTTCTTTCTAAATATAGCTCTAATTAATAATATACACTTCTTTTTGGTTAAATCTTTTGAAATTGTAAACAGGATGATGAATTTAGGGAAGATGGAAGCATAGGAAGATCCTGAGCTCTCTTCATCCCATAGACACATTAAGATAACAGCTACATCTATACAATTAACTCTAAAAAATGACCTGAAGACAGAACAGACCTTCCACAATTAATCCTAGAGAGGAGACCACATTGGAAGGGGGAGGTGGGACAGAGACTTGATTGGAAACCAAATCCCTGGTGGAACGAACCACAAATGGGAGGGACATCACAAGCATGGAGAAACAAAGGATAAGATCCAGTGTCAGGTAACTCCTGTGGAGACCTGCACTGGGAAGGTGAGTACCCATACATTCAGCTGTAAAAACTTGTGGGGCTTAACTTTGGGAACTTAACAAATCAGTGGGCTTAAAGCTGGGAGAGGCAGAGGACAATAGAAAATTGAGCACCTGCCTTAAAGAGCCAGCATAATAAATAACCCCACCAAGACAACTACAGAAGTAGCAGTTTGAAAAGCACCTAGGTATATGTAAAGGAGATTTATTGGCTAATTTCAGGCGCTGGAGGGGCAGGGATCTTCAGAAGATTTATCAGGGACCAAAAGTGCTGGTGGGTGCTATTTCTCTTTCTCTCCACCAAACTAGAAAGGTGGATGCCTGCAGGAGCCAGCACTAACACTCTCTACCTACCCTGTAAGTACTGTGTTCTCCTAAGGACCCACCACATCCAACCCGCCCACATCAACAGGTGTCCTTCCAAAGTGGTTCCTGTTTTGCCACACCCTGCAGGCAAACCTGGAAGGGACTGGTGCCTCTGCAGGATGTGGGGAACTAACCTCACACACTAGTGTATCCATAGTCCCAGCAACCCAGCCTCTTAGCTCAGGTACATTGCAGGGCATAGCTTGCTTTCGGCACAGCCAGCTATGGCAGAGAAACTAACTGAAGACATCTAGGCCATCCTCACCCATGAAAGCCTTTCAGCCACACTGGAAGCAAGCCCCGCTCTTTGATCCTCCAGCAGCTGAGGCAGGAGGCTAAATGCAGACACCTAGGGTGACCAAACCACACACAGCCATAGCTCAACAAAGTGGGAATCAAACCCTGTCCAATGTGCCCTCAGCAGGCAAAGCAGCTCATTGCAGTCAGCTGGGCTGAAGGCAATCACAGCTCAGCCATAATAGTAGGGCACATGCAGTCCACACAGGAATAAGCCAGGAATGTCTGATTCTGGAGACTAAGGGGGATTATGCTACAGGACACCACAGAAACTCTTTTACAAAAGGGCATGACTTTCAACACCAGGAGACATAGCTGACCTACCTAATACCTAGAAACAGAGAATTAAACAAAATGAGGAGACAGAGGAATATGTCCCAAATGAAAGAACAAGACAAAATTTATAGCAAAAGCTTGATACGGAATTTAAATTCATGGTCATACGATACTCACTGAACTAAGAAAAAAGAGTGGATAAACTCAGAACTTCAACAAAGATTTAAAAATATTAAAAAGAACCAGTCAGAGCTGAAACATCCAATAACTAGAATAAAAATATACAGTAAGGGTAATCAACAGCAGATTAGAGTATTAGAACAGGGTGATGGAAAGTAACCAAGCTGAACAGCAAAAAGAGAAAAGAATAATTAAAAATGAGAACAGATTAAGGGAAATCAGTGACATTATCGAGCATATGAAACCCACATTACTGGGGTCCAAAAATAAAAAGAGAGAAAAGGGGCAGGAAACTCATTTAAAACAGGAAGGAGACAGACATCTAGGTCCAGGAAGCAAGGAGAGCCCCTACCAAGATGAACCAAAAGGAAATCCACATAAACAAACTGGCAAAAAGGAATGATAGAGACTTTCAAAAGCAGCACATGAGAACAGTTACATCTGAGAGAAACCCAAGAAGGCTATTGACTGATTTTGCAGAAACTTTGAATATATCATGCCACTCCCTTGTGGCCTGCAAAGTACTTACAGAATAAAACCCATGACCCAGAATACACCACCTGATAAGATTATCATTCAGAATAGAAAAATAAATGAGTTTCCCAAACTGAAGTCAAAAGAGTGCATCACCACTCAACCAGTCTTAGAATAAAGGGAATCCTTTAAGTGGAAAGACTAGAACTAGCAGAAAATTACGAAAGGAAACTGTTTCACAGGTGAAAGTAAACATACAGTAAAGGTGCTAGATTAATCATTTATAAAGCCAATAGAGTATACTTTTGTTTAAATACAAAAGTAGTAAAATCAATTACATCTGCAAATGTTAGTCAAGTGATATGTAAAATAAAAAGGTCTAAAATATGATATACACAAAATGTGAAGGAAGGAGTTAAAATTTAGTATTTTTAGAATGTTTTCAAACTTAAATTACCATTAACATTTTTAGAATGTTTTCAAACTTAAATTACCATTAACATAAAAAAGACTTCTAGTAACCACAAATTTCAAAACTACAGTAGATAAACCCAAACACATAAAAAAAAAAAAAAAAGGAAAAAAAAAAAAGGACTTCAGGCATTACATTAAAGAAAGCCATCAAACCACAAGGGAAGGGTGCAAGGAACAGAGAAAAAGTGCAAAAATAACCACAAAACTATGAACAAAATGTCAATTAAGTACATAACTATTAATTATTTTAAATGTAAATGGCCTGAATGCTCCAATCAAAAGACACAAAGTGGGGGTGACTCAGTTGGTTGAGCGTCCGACTCTTGATTTAGGCTCAGGTCATGATCTCACAGTTCATGAGTTTGGGCCCCACACTGGGCTCTGTGCTGTCAGCTTGGGATTCTCTCTCTCCCTCTCTAAGAAATTTAAAAAATTTTAAAGAGTTTAATTCCTTAAAAAAAAAAGATTTAGGGTGACTTTTGGATTAAAAAAACAAGACCCATTTATATTGTACTTAGAAGACCTAAAGACACAAAGTGAAAGTAAAAGGATGAAAAAACAGATCATAAAATTATAAGTGAAAAAAAATTAAAAAAAGACAAGGCTAGCAATACTGATATTAGGAAAAAAGTAGATTTTAAAACAGAGTCTGTAATAAAAGCCAAAGTAGGGGACCACAAAACCATAAAAGGATCAATCCAACAAAAGGATATATAACAATGGTAAATATCTGTGCACCCAACATAGAAGCACCTAAATACATAAGCAATTATTAACAGACATAAAGGGAGAAATTGACAGTAATATGATAATAGTAGTGGATAGAAGATCCAGACAAAAGATCAATACAGTAAGTGTTTTTGAACAACACATTAGACTACATGGACTTAACAGATATGTATAAAACATTCTACCTCAAAATGGCCAAATACATATTCTTTTCAAGTTCACATGGAACATTCTCCAGGATAGATCACATATAGGGCCACAAATCAAGTCTCAATAAATTTAAGAGGATTGATATTGTATCAAACATCTTTTTCATCCATATAATGGTATGAAACTAAAAATCAATTGCAAGGAAAAAAAAAACTGGAAAAACCCCTTGTGATGGCTAAACAATCAATGGGTCAACCAAGGAATCAAAGAACACATAAAAAAATACATTGAGGCAAGTGAAAATGAAAACACAGTAGTCAAAAATCTTTGAGACATAGCAAAAGTACTTCTAAGAGGGAAGCTTACAACAATAAAGGCCTTCCTCAAGGAACAAGAAAAATCTCAAACAACCTACCTTTACACCTAAAGGATCTAGAAAAACAAGAATAAACAAAACCAAAAATTAGGAGAGAGAGAAAAATAATAAAGATTAGAGCAGAAATAAATAGAGACAAAAAAAGATTACTGAAACCAAGAGTTGGTCTTTTGAAAATATAAACAAAATTGATAAACCTTTAGACAGAGTAAACAAGACAAAGAGAGGACTCAAGACATATCAAAATGAAGAAAGAGAAATAACACCTGACATCAAAATACAGTATAATTATGAAAAATTATATGCCAACATATTGGGCAACCTAGAATAAATGGATAAATTCCCTAAGAAACACACAATCTCTGTTAACTAAATCAGAAGAATTAGAAAATTTGAACAGACTGATTACTAGTAACAAAATTGTATCAGTAATAAACTCCCAACAAACAAAAGTCCAGGAATGGATGGGTTTGTTAGTGAATTCTACCAAATATTTAAAGAAGAATTAATACCTCTTCTTCTTGAACTATTCCAAAAAATATAAGAGGGATGCCTGACTGGCTTGGTTGGTTGATCATACGACTCTTGATTTCAGGGTCATGAGCGTGAGCCCCACATTGGGTATAGAGATTACTTAAATAAAAATAAATAAATAATAAAATATATAAGGGGAAGGGAAACTTATAAATTCATTCTACAAGACCAGCATTATCCTGTTACCAAAGACAGTACAAGAATATATCTAATATATCTGATGAACACAGATGCAAAATCTTCAACATAATATTAACAAACTATTCAACAATACATTAAAAAAAATCATTCACCATGATCAAGAAGATTTATTACAGGGAAGCAAGTGTGGTTCAATATTTGTAAATCAATTAATATGTTCCATCAAATTAACAAGAGAAAAATTTTAAAAAAATTCAATAGATGCAAACTTTTTTGACAAAATATTCATATAAATTAACAAATATGTTCAAATGTATCATCTATTTATGATAAGAACTCTGACAAAGTGAATTTAGACAAAAAATACTTGAACATAATAAAGGCCATATATGAAAACCCCATACTTAACATCATACTCAATGGTTAAAAACTGAAAGCTTTTTTTCTAAGATTGGGAACAAGAATGTCCACTCTTCCCACTATTATTCAACAGAATACTGGAAGTTGTAGCCACAGGAATCAGACAAGAACGAAAAATTAAAGGCATCCAAATTAACTAGGAAGAAGTAAAATTGTTACTGTTTGCAGATCACATGATACTATATATATATATATATATATATATATATATATAAAACTCCACCAAAAAAACTATTGGAACTGATAAATAAAGGTTCAGGATGGAAAGTTACCATTATAAAATATGTTGCGTTTTTATACACTAATAATGAAATAGCAGAAAGAGAAAATAAGGAAATCCCACTTACAACTGCACCAAAAGAATAAAATACCTAAGAATAAATTTAATTGAGGTCAAAAACCTAAACTCTCAAAACCATGAAATTGATGAAATACACTGAAGAGGACACAAATAAATGGAAAGATATACCATGCTAACAGATGGAAAAAAATAGTATTGTTAAACTGTCTACAGTACCCAAAGCAATTTACAAATTCAATGCAACCCGTATCAAAATACCAATGGAATTTTACACAACACTAAAAGACAGAATCCTAAAATTTGCATGGAACCACAAAACACCTTGAAAAGACAAAGCAATCTTGAGAAAAAAAGAACAAAGCCAGAGGCATCAAAATTTCAGGTTTCAAGGTATACTACAAAGCTGTAAGTATTCAAAAAAAGGATCATTTTGTACTGGCACAAATATAGACACAAAAATCAATCGAACAGGAGAGCAAGCCCATAAATAAAGCCACACTTATATGGTCAATTAATCTGCAGCAAAAGTGGCAAGAATATACCATGGGTAAAAGACAGTCTCCTTAAATGGTGCTAAAGAAAACGAGATAGCTACATGCAAAAAAATTGACTGGACTGCTTTCTTATACCATACATAAAAATAAACTCAAAAAGAATGAAAGACCTAAATTTGATACCTGAAACCATAAGACTTTTACAAGAAAACATATCAGTTTTGTAACTGGACATCAGTCTTAGCAACATACTTATGGAGACATCTCCTCAAACAAGGGAAACAAAAGCAAAAATATACTATTGGGAGTGCGCTACAACAAAAAGGTTTTTCACAATGAAGGTAACAATCAATGAAACAAAAAGGCAATCTACTGAATGGGAGTAGATATTTTCAAATGATATGTACATACAATAAAGGATTCATACATAAAACACATAAAGAATTTATAAACTCCAGGTGCCTGGTGGCTCAGTTAGTTAAGCTTCCAACTTCAGCTCAGGTCATGATCTCATGGTTTGTTGGTTCACGCCCCACGTCAGGCTCTGTGCTGACAGCTCAGAGCCTGGAGCCTGCTTCAAATTCTGTGTCTCCCCCTCTCTTCGCCCCTCCCCCATTGACGCTCTGCTTCTCTCAAAATAAACATTAAAAAAATTAAAGAATTTATAAAACTCAACACCAAAAATAAATAATAAATAAACACACAAAATCTGCTTTAATAATGGGAAGAGGACCTGAACAGACATTTTTCAAAGGAACACAGATGACCAACAGACACATGAAAAGATGCTCAACATTACTAAGCATCAGGGAAATGATTATATATCATGATGAGATATAAATGATGAGATATCACCTCACACCTGTCAGAAAGGCTAGAAGCAAAAAGACAAGAAATAACAAGCATTAGCAAAAAGATGTGGAGAAAAAGGAACCCCTGTGCACTTTTATTGGGAATGCAAATTGAGGCAACTACTTCAGAATGTGGAGGTTTCTCCAAAACAAAACAAAACAAAAAACTTGAATTACCATTCAATCCAGTAATCCCGATACTGGATATTTATCCAAAGAAAACAAAAACACTAATTTAAAAAGGTACACGCATTCCTATGTTTATTGAGATCTTGCCATTTGCAATATGATGGACCTACATAAAATTAGGGAAAGACAAACAACATAGGATTTTACTTATGTGAAGAATCTAAAAACAGACCCAAATACAGAGATCAAGTTTGTGATTTCCTGAGGGGACATTGCAGAAGGGGATAGCACAATAGATAAAAGGCATTAAGAGGTACAAACTTCCAATTATAAAATAAATTGTGGAATTGAAAGTGCTATATAGGAAATATGGCCAACAATATTTTAATAATGTGACTAATAATAATATGATGACAGACGGTGACTAGGCTTACCATGGTAAGCACTGAGTAATATATATAATTCTTTAATCAATATGTCATATATCTGAAATTAATATGACATTGGATACTTTATGACATTGTATACTATGACATACTTTTTTTAAAAAAGAAAATTTGAAAAGTTGTGAGAAAATGAAATATTCAGAAAAAGGGATCAAAGGAAATGAATGATTAAAAGGGAAAATATTATAAACGTTGTGATGTCACTCAGTTAATGTAATATGTATTTTAAAAAAGAAACACATTCTTCTACTTAACTATAATACAAAAAAGGACCTTCATTTAAAACAATAAAATTATCTAATAACCAGTTATTTTAATTTTTTCTGTTGACTCAATAATATATTTAATACCTTATTATGATTGTTTGTTTTTCAATCCAACTAAGGATCGTGCATGACATTTATTTGTAATTTTTCTTTTTTTCCTTTGACCTCCTTAATCTTTTTGGAATAGCCCTTAATCTCTTTTCTTTATTCCTTTAAAATAGAGCTATGTACTTGCTTTTTTGTCTTTTCTATCATTGATACTTTAAAGAACTCAGGTTTATGTGCGTGTTTTTAATATGTCTCACAACTTAAAAATTTTTTTAGCAATTTTTTATTGTATTTAACATACAGTATTATATTAGTTTCAGGTGTACAACATAATAATTGATAATTATACACATTACAAAATGCTCACAGTGATAAGTATAGTTATCATCTGTCACCATGCAATGTCATCATAACATAATTGACTAATTTCCCTATTCTTTATGTATTGCATAACTGGAAATTTGTTCCTCTTAATTCTCTTCACCTATTTGAATTTGCTTGATCGTTATCTTTTTGTTCAGATTAAACACAATGTGTCAGGAGTACTATAAAAATAATGTCGTGTCACTTTCAGTTCATCACTCTAGTAAGGCCATAAGGTCATTTTGTAATATTCTGGATATTAAATCCCATTACTTGATTTAAGGTAATGTCCTCAGACTTCATTATAAAAAGAAATCTTTATAAGATTAATCACATTACTAAATATGTAGTAACTAAAATCATTGATAGTGTATAAGTGCATCAGTATTACATTGATGATTGAAACATGTTAATATTCTTATTCTATTATTCTTTCCACTTACATTATGGGTATTTTTACATATAGAAGAGCCTTTTGTTCTCTGCACTCTTGCACACACATGCATGTCACATGGACTCAATGTTTACTTTTATTCAGTAAGCTATTCAAGCATACCTCATATTATTGCACTTGGCTTTATGTGTTTTTCAGATGCTTTTTATTTTTTTTTTAAACAAATTGAAGGTTTACAGCAACTCTGCACTAAGTCTATTGATATTATTTTTCAATACTATTTGCTTATTTTGTGTTTCTGTATCATATTTTGATAATTCTCATGAGCTTTCAAATGTATTATTATATTTGTTATGGTGATCTGTGATCTTACTATTATAATTGTTTGGGGCACCATAAACCCCAAAGCCTGCAAACTTAATAAATGTGTGTTGTCAGCCGGTTCCAGCAACCATTTGTTTCCCCCTATCTTTCCCTTTCCTTAAGTCTCCCTATTCCCTGAGACACAATAATATTGAAATTGTGGGTTCTGGTCCCAAACGGTGACATAGGAAGACCCTCAAGTCACCTCCTCCATGGACACACTAAATCTACACCTATTTATAAAGCAATTATTCCTGAAGAACTGAGGGCTGACAACAAAAGGTGGAGAGACCACATAGAGTATGGCAAAGAGATAAAGTCACGGTAGCAAAGGGAATGCCCACCCTGATGCTGCAAGCTATACAGTGGGGAGGGATAACACAGAGTGACTCTAAACAGATCTGTTTGCTCCGAGGCATGGGGAAAAAAAAAAGCCACAGTTTAAAAAAAGCAACTGGAGTATAAAGGAACCAGCTCTAAAACCCTGACAAATGGTGGGAAAGCTATTGGAATGCTCTCTGGGTTGAAGGGGCTGGCAAGTGCCACAGTTTACATTCCCCCTCCACCTTGATTGCACAGACAGGAATAGGGTCTGGACACCATAGCTGGCCTGCCGCCTCAGCAAGCCCAGGCTCCTAGTCCATACAAGCCCCAGAAGCCCTGGGACAGAGAAAAAAAAAAATCCATGGTTTAAAAAAAGCAACTAGAATATGAAGGAAGTAGCCCTAGAACTCTGCCAAATGGTGGGGGAGTTGCTGGGGCTCTATGTGGGAGGGGCTGGTGAGCCCCATAGATTATGTTCCCTCTGACCTTGATGGCATGGACAGCAGCAGCAGGGTCTGGGCACCCCCTCATCAGCACCTTGCCTCAGCTCCAGCTGCCCCACCCTGCGTCCTGGAATACCCTGCCTGTGCTGGCCTTAACTCCAGTTCCTCTGCCACGTCACCTCCTGTACTGAGCACCCTGTGACACCCCAGCTTACACCCGGTTTGTCTTCCACAGTTCTGCCAAGGTGCACTCTGTGTGGAAAGCCCTGGGACACCCTGGCATATGCCCACTGCAACTTCAACTATCCCGCCAGGATGCCCTCTGTGCATACAGCTCTCTGGGCATAGAGCCCCAGACCTCCCCAACTTGCACCTTTTTCAGTGTCAGCCATCCTGACAGGATGCCCTCTGTGCAGAGAGCCCAGGGACTGCCATGGCCCATGCCCACTTCAGTGTTAGCTATACTTCCAGGGCATCCTCTTTACCAAGAGCCTTTGTACTCCCTGGGTTGTACCCACTTCAGCCTTAGCTGTCCTGCTATGTGGCCTCTGTGTGGAGAGCCCAAGGACTACCCCCACCCATGCCCACTTTAGCTCTGGCCATCCCACTAAGTTAGCCCCCAGTACAGATGCTCCAGGACCCCCAGTCCATGCCAGCCACAGCTCAAACTAGACAGCTGCAGTTACCAGGCACACATAGTCTACAAAGTGGAAGACCATACACAAGATTGCTCCCTAAGGTTTAGGAGAAGTAACTATTCTGTCTAATTCATAGAAACAAACACAGGAGGTCAAGCAAAGTGAGGAGATAGAGGAATATGCTCCAAATGAAACAACAAGACAAAACCTCAGAAAAAGGACTAAATGAAACAGAGATAAACAATATACCTGATAAAGACTTTCAAGTGGCGATCATAAAGATGCCCATCAGACAGGAGGAAAAAGTGGATGGACTTAGAACTTCAATAAGAGATACAAAATATAGATAAGAACAAATCAGAGTTGAAGAGTACAATAACTGAAATTAAAAAATACATTAGAGGGAATAAATAAGAGATTAGTGGATGCAGATGAATGGGTTGACTGTCTAGAAGACAGGGTGATGGAAAGCACCCAAGATGAGCAGCAAAAAGAACAATGGATTTTAAAAAATGAAGACAAGTTGGGCACCTGGGTAGCTCAGTCCTGTTCAGCTCAGGTCATGATCTAGTGGTTTGTGAGTTGGATCCCCACATCAGGCTCTGTGCTGACTGCTCAGAGACTGGAGTCTGCTTCGGATTCTGTGTCTCCCTTTCTCTCTGCTCCTCCCCCCGTGCACTCTGTCTCTCTCTCTCAAAAATAAATAAACATTAAAAACATTTTAAAAAATGAGGATAGGTTAAAGTCCTTTTTGGAGAACCTCATGCAAACAAACATTCATGTTATAGGGGTCCCAGAAGGAGAAGATAAAAAAAAGGGAGAAAACCTATTAAAGAAATAACTGAAGACTTTCCTAAGCTGGGAAAGGAAACTGATATCCAGGTTCAGGTAGCACAGAGATTTCCAAATAAGATGAACCCAAGGAGGTCCACACCACACACATAATAAGTAAAATGTCAAAGGTTAAAGATAAAGAGAGAATTTTAGAAGGAGTAAGAGAGAAAAAGAAGTTATGTAAGGGAAATTCCATACAGATATCAGCTGATTTTTCAGCAGAATCTTTACAGGCCAGAAGGGAATGGCATGATTTACTCAAAGTTCTGGTAGGAAAAAACCTACAATCAAGAATATTCTGCTGATAATGTTGTTAACTACTCAGAATTGATAGATTAAAAGTTTCACAAACGGAAGTTAAGAGTGTTTATCACCTATAAACAAGCCTTATAAGAAATGTGAAAGGGACTTCTTTACAGGGAAAAGAAAAGACTATACTTAGAAGAAAATTATGAACAAAAATACATAAAATATGACAACATATACATGCAATATGGATGTGGAAGTAAAAAAGGTAATTCTTTTAAAATGTGTTTGAACTGAAGTGACTATCAACTTAATATAGATTGCTATGTACTTAGGATGCTATAGATAAACCCTATGTTAACCACAAACCCAACACCTATAATAAATACACAAAAAATAAAGAGAAAGAAAACCAAGGATAATACTTAAGAAAGTCATCAATCACAAGGAAAGAGAGCAAGAGAAAAAGAAACAGAGAACTACAAAAACAACTATAAAACATTAACAAAATGACATTAATTTCATACCTATCAATAATTATTTTAAATGTAAATGGTCTAAATGCTCCAATCAAAAGACAAGGAGTGCCAGAATGGGTTAAAAAACATGACTCATGATTATGCTGCCTGCAAGAGACTCACCTCAGACCTAAAAACACATACTGAGTGAATGTGAAAGAATGGAAGTTCTGGATACTCAATGCCATCAGCTTTTCTGTCAGTCCAAATAGGAAGGGCTTGTTTTTCTAGCACTGAGACAAGAAAAATGTAAATTATGGGGCATTTTTATTTCCCTTCCCATGCTGGCATTCATCCACTTAGCAGCTTGCTTGCCTGCCTTTTTCCAAGTGACTGGTGTAGCTACTCTCCATTCTACTGGTTATACAGGGGGTCATAGGTTTTCACTATATTCTCCGTTATCCCCCAATTACATCTCACCATTAAGTCTGCTTTCCTAGCTACAGAGTGCATGGATGAGAAGAGACGCTTGAAAGTGGAATCTAGACTAAAATATGAAAACGACTCAGGTCTAAGGTATAAGATACACAAACCTGTGTCATCAAACTGAGTGGGTGATTCATTAACCAGTCAAGAAATTGTGCCCTTATTCCTTTTTTTTTTCAAGGAAATCCACTAATGAGGGAACTGCTTGTTCAAAAAATCATCACCTTCTTCAAGGAGTCAATTTGAGGCAAGGAAGGACAAAGAGATACAGGGAGAATGGAGAAAACAGGAACAGTAGAGAAAGAAGGAAAGCTCTGATAAAGGGGAAGTGCCTTTAAGTCTCACATTTCCTCTCTTTTTTTTTGTCTTCAATATTTTGCTCTGGTTATCCAAATCGTATTTCATTTTCTTCTTAGAATTATATCCCCCAAAATACCCATAATTAATGTATTTGGGATGAAACCCAAGAATCCCGGCAAATACATTAATTTATCCAAATCAAAAGAACTGTTCTTATGCCATTAAAGAACCAGATTCTTATATATCCATTCAAAATATGACAGAAAGATATCAGCTTTTTAAGAGGAAGAGCTAGAGGCAATATTCTTGCATTTTCATATTTTCCAACAATATGATCTGAATGGTGTTTTAGAACCTGTATTACCCATGCTATTCAATAGTAAAATCTTGAACTTAGAGAGTGTGGTGGTTTACCTAGTATACCAAAAGAGTGGAGAGCTGGAGGGGAAACTTTTCTATAATTCATGGCCACTTACCTGACTATTGTGTGGCCACAGAACTTCAGCTGCATCGCTCAGTTCAGGAACTTCCAAACATACTGTCTTCATTACCAGAATTGTTGGGGAAATATAATTAAAAACAAAATCTTCTCAAAAACCTCTGCACAAAGATAAAGAGAGATACAACAACTTCATTATTGCATAAGCATTAAACCAGAATGTGATGTGCATCACAGATAATTTGCTAAGAGTTTGCAAAACCAGAAAGATCTCACCCTTTCAAAGAGCCACACAGACGAACACCATTTACATACATGTTCTCAAGAGAAACAATAACCAGTCTTCAAGTAAGAAGACTTGCCAGCATCTTCTGCAACTTGGAAAAAGGTAGTTCTGCAATCTGGCAAAAGGCGCTACAAAAATTAGGCTCCTATTCTCCCCCAGAAATTGGAAGATTGAGGCCCTGTCCTTGTTGATGATTGCATTTCAAGGCAATGGTTCCCTGCTTGTTGAAAGAGACATTTCTGGGTCATAAAGCCAGCAAGTGGCAGTTTTAGCTTTTAAAAAGATTTGTAAATATTTCAAGAAGACAGATAAGAATTCACTACTGTCAAGTTTTCTAAAGCAAATGCTCTAAGGAAATGCAGTCTCTTCCCTTACTTTCAACAGAGAGAATTAAGTTTCTCATTTTTAATTTGTGTTTTGCTTTTACAATGGCAGTAAATAAGACATCTACTTTCTACTTATATTAGGGCATGCCAACAGCAGTAACAAACAACTCCAAAATCTCAAGGGTTTCACAAAACAAAGACACATGCCTTGTTCACGTAAGTCTAAAGTCATGAAAAGTGGGGTTCTCTCCATACCATCCTTCAGGGTTCCTAGAATTTCTCCCTGGTGATTTTTCCAGCAAGTATCAGGCAGAAAGGAAACAAAAGGAGAGGAGGGTCTCTCACGTTATTGTGTGGGAAGAGAGAATATCCTATTTTGTTTCCTATATATTTCAGACTTTTAAGCACATATTTTTATTTTATCTCCAAATAAATCTCCAAATAAATTTTATCTCCAAATAAATATTATTTTGTTTCCAAAATGCAGGTGCAAAAGAAGCCAAGCAAAGGAGTAGTCACTTTCTGGTTTTATTTATAGAAAGTCCATGACCTGGCAATGATAATTGCTGATGGTAGAAATAAGAGTGGTTTTCTTTGGGGCATGGAACAGGTAAGGAGATGAAAGAAGTATTCCATACCCCCTTTGCTTTTTGGATGAAAAACTAAACTTTATTTTAAAAAACCAAACCACTAGGAAATATATCACAGCTTTGACACACCCAATACAGGCTTTATTGTCATTTCAAGTAATAAGTTACTAGAAAGACAAGAAGGTCTTTCTCAAAATGATAGGGTGCTAGAGCTGGGACAGCCCGCAAACTGCTACAGAAGGCCCAAGCAAAAGTGGCATTTGGTAACGAGGGAGTTTCTCCTCTTTTCCTTTAAAGGAATCACAGCTCACCCCTGAGCTGCTTACTTTTTCTCCTTTGACCTTCTTGTTGCCAAGGGAGTGTCTCAGGAGAGCTCTGTTGTTTCAGGGGGCTAAGTAAGCAATAATGAGTTTAAGGCTTTTATTCCATTCTAGATTTTCCAAATTTAGTACTTAATAACTCTCTTAATTAAGAAGGCAACAGTTTCTCCTTCAATGTTTACTCCTGGATACTGGCATGTAGTGTAATCAAAACCCTCTTTCCCTCCAAGGGAGCGTGTTATTGCAAGATTGTCCTATTGCTCTGCTGCAGTTAGCCTCAGGGCCCATCATGGCAACCAGAGGGAAAGTAGGTTTCCCATAACCTGTGTAACATTGCCTCTCATGTTTTTACAGGGTCTCCTGGCTGAAAGATGTAATGCGTATTTCAAGAAATGCATATTAACATCTTGATAGCCAGAAACAGATATCCACAAGGAATTGTTCAAGCTCTTATCCAAACTACCTCTCCCAGCTCCACATCTGTAATCAACTTCATGATCTTCTATATAAAACAAAACCAAGCAAAACAAAGACCCAGAAACCATTTTTTCCCTTGCTAAATTAGTGACCTTGTGGATTTTGTTTTACAGCTTATGGAAAATGACTTAGAGGTCCTTCTGATAAACAGAAGGTTGGCAACAAATGGAAACACCTCTACTCACACTCCACCAGATTATAGGCAGTTTAGAGGAACCTGCCAGCTTGTGGGTGCCCATATACTAATCTGGTACCTTGGAGGGCTCAGGCTTGGTGCAAGGGAGATCCCTAGTGCCAAGACAAGCATGTGAAACTGAGGCCATCAAAACCTCTCCTGTGCTATGTCTGACCCAAATTTTAGCAGAAGTTTTTTCGGTTTCGCTTTCTAAGGTTGAAACAAAGGAATCAGGGTTCAGAGGCAAGTGGCACATGCCTCAAACTTGCTGCGTCAAACTTCACTTCAAAGTCCAAAACTCCTATTTCACATTTTAAATAGATCCCTGCTGTCAGCTCTGATGGCCAATTGCAAAGACTTCTATTTCCCAATAGACAGGCGAGACGCCTTCATCTTCTTGGTCATGGTAGGGATGAGGTACATGTGGTCATCCACACACTTAGTCACTCAACTCTCCAGCTTCCATTTCACCTGACGCTCTTTACTTCCTGAATCTATTGAATCTTTGGCTTCGTCATTGCAATGCATGGTACACAGGGCCAGGTGGTCCTGGAACTTATCCAATGTACTGGTCACCAGAGCCGCATGGCAACGCTCAATGTACTGGGGCATCAGCTGCAGTGGAAGCCCTACTGTCCTCACAACAGCTGTTGCTGCCCTGGAACATGAGGCCTTGTATCTTCCGTACTTTGTCTCTCCCCAGACTCTTCACCACAGAGCATACCTCCTCCTGCCCCCAGAGCTGCTGCAGCTCTGTCATGGCAACCCTGTACTGCACCAAAAATATCCTATACTTTGTCTTAAATGATGAGTATATAGATTTTACGATTGTCAGAACTCATTTAAATATACACATAAGATCTTCAGATTTCAATATATGTAAGTTATATCTCAATTTTAAAAATTTATTTTTGGGGTGGCTGGGTGGCTCAGTTGGTTAAGCCTCTGACTCGATTTTGGCTCAGGTCATGACCTCGTGGTTTGTGTGTTCAAGTGTAGAGTCTGCTTGGGATTCTCTCTTTCTTCCTCTCTCTGTCCTCCCCCTTCTCTCACTCTCTCTCTCTTTCTCAAAATAAGTAAACATTAGAAAATTTTATAAAAGATAAGTTTTCACAAAATAGGTGGAACTTTCCATTCACCATTCATCCATTCATTATTCACTTTTTAGTTTATTTATATTCTCTCTAAATATTCTTAGTATCTATTATATGCTAATCTACTATACATTATTTATACAATGGTAAATAAGACAAATGTGTAGGCTCTTCTAGTGGAATTCTCTCTACAATTTCAATTATGAATGCAGTAATGTTTCCCTATCACATTTCCCCATTGTTTTTTCTGTCTTTTAACAGTGTAAAAAATTTTAAAAATTGGAATTGCAAGTCTATTTTTTTTTACTTCGACTATCGTTTCTGTTTTTTTTTCTTCCCTAGTCTTATACTAAGAAATTCTCAATTTTGTTTGAAAAATTTTAGCGAATTTTTTATAGATAAGCCCCACCTCCAGTAATTGTAGAAAACTTTGTGTACTATCTATTGCATTAAAAACAATCTCTGTATATCCTTATATTTTGATAACAGATTGCTGTTCATAGGGAATATAGACATATTTCCCAATTATGCTTACATGTACATGAAAAATTGTAGTAAACAAATCATATTAAAATGACAGCAGTTTCTGCACTTTGATATGTTTACGGCTTTACCTGATTAAATTTGGAGAACAAAATTGTTCCCTATAGCAATTTGTATAACTGCAATTCTAGCAAATAACCTGTTGTTGGGAAGTAAAGAATATATATGGCTCTATCATCTGAAACCTGCATTTCACTCAGGTTTGAAGTTTAATTTACTCTAAGCTGAACAAGCCAACAATGTTAGACACCTGTTAAAATGTCTAGCATATTCTAAGACCCATTAATACAAGATCTTATTGCAAAAACAGTGTGTATTAATGATTTTTGTTAATCACCCATGACTCAAGTATTATACTCAATTCTAAGCAGTGTGTTTTTACAATATGGTGATCAGAATAATAAAGGTTTTGGAAATAACAGAAATTCATTTAATCCTCACGGCAACTCTGAAACAGAGGTAGTGTCATCCACATATTTTACTGATGATGAGAAATAACTAACTTTATAAATCTGAGACAGTGAAGTGTGATGATGGAATGCCTATTTAGATGTATCATGACCATAAGGGCCATTCTGTTAAACTGTCTTAGGCTATTAAATTATTTCTTTATCAGCAAATATTTTACATTTGAAAGTAATTCACAAATTGTGAAAGAAACCTGGATGCAAGAGAAATGCTAACATTTTATTTTAAAGGTAGTCGTAAATATCTGAAGCAAAGTAGAAAACAATGTTTATTTAGAGACAGTAGGTTTAAAAAGAAGCAGTGGATCCTGTGTGTGTGTGTGTGTGTGTGTGTGTGTGTGTGTGTGTGTGTGTGTTTGGCCTATATGTTATGTATAATTAAATTTATGGTCTTGGAATCACAAATACATTTAAATAGATTTCAGACAATCATTCTCCCCACCTGAAAATAGCTAGCAGTCTCTCTGAAACACAAGTAGATTTCAAATTTATAAAAGGGAGCCACACATTCTTGTTGAGCTTTCATTTTTGTGATGTAAGGGAAAAGAAGAACAGGTCATGACTAAATTTCATGCTCTCATGAACCTTAAAATAATTTACAGAGTTATCAGGGCATTCATTCAATTTCCTTATTACCTAGCAGTTGTAGTACACAGGTATGCCCGACTAAAGAAAAACCTTTTTAATTTTGAGCCAAAATAAACTCTACACATTTAACTTCTGGCAAAAATTACCTTAAAATGCATATTTGACATGTCATATGCTATATATATTTTACATATTTTGTATATGTTTAACTGTATTTGAAGCAAAAATCAATAATTTTAAATTGAACTAAGACATCACATTTAAAATGTTTCACATGTTCACGTTATTTGTTGTATTTTATTTTTCTTTATAGAATCCATAATGATCTTGGTTAACCAGTTTGGTCCAGACGTTGTTTTTTAAGTTTGTTTATTTATTTTGAGAGAGAGAGCACAAGCGGAGGAGGAAGAGAGAGAGAAAGAGAGAGATAGGGAGAGAATCCCAAGCAGACTCTGCATTGTCAGCATAGAGCCTGATGTGGGGCTTGAACTCACAAATGGTGAGATAATGACCTGAGCCGAAATCAAGAGTCGGATGCTCAAGTGACTGAACCACCCAGGCTCCCCTGGTCCAGACATTTGTGTAGTGAGAGTGGGTCATCATATGCAAAGTTAACTTTGGGAAGCAAACTTGAAATGTAACCTGTACCATGTGCCCATCTTGATCTCCCTCCTTTCCACTCCTACCCCTTTTTAAGGAAGCATGAGAGTCATGAAATAGTAACTTGCCATTCAATTATATTTTCTCCATCATTATATTTGTTTCCAAAAAAAAGACAAAACATTCAGAAGAGAGAATATGGGACAAGAAACTGTAAATAAAGAATAGACTGGAAACTTATCTGATGAAACTACTTGGAGATAAGTTCAGAACATTTCAGTGAAATTCTATACTCATGAGTAGAAGACAAGGGATGGTACTGTATCTTCACAATAGCTTTGTGGAATAATCCAGAAAGACAACTGTAAAGGAACTGTATTGAATTATAAATAACAGCCTCCAAAAGGAAGCAGATGAACTCTCATTTCAAAAACCCCTACACACTGAGGTTTTAATATTCTTTTAAAATCTAAACTCTTTTGTGGTAGGGATATTAAAATAGGGTGCTTCCCCCGGAACTGAAAAAAAAAATGTATGTATTTATATGTATAAATGTATATACATATATGTATATATGTATTTATATGTGTGTATACATATATGTATATATGTGTGTGTGTGTGTATATATATATATATATATATATATATATATATATATATAATCACCAGAAACAAAGATCTGAACTTTGACTGTTGTTCTAAACCCATGTAGTAAGGGGTACCAATGTACCAAAATAAGAGTATGATTTTCTCTTAATCCTTCCTATGTTTTCCTAGTTTTTATAACCAGATGTATCCCTTAAATCTGGTTTTGTAGGCCAGGGCCCCATTAAATTTATGCAGTAAAACTCAGACAATCTGGTATTTTGATTTTCAGCTCTTGCTACTGCCATTCCCCATAACTCCCTTCATCTAAGATCTGTGCTCTGTTGTTTCCCGGCCTGGCAAAAGACTTACTTCCACCTAAAACAATATCTCATAAAACACATTTTTGTTAATGTCTTAAGCAGTATAATTATGCTTCTCAAATAGTTTCTGCCATCACACCAAAATTCTAGATCCTACCCACTGGAAAGAGGCCTTTTCTAGATGAGATCTAACTTGCCGAGCAACAATATATAAATTATCAATAACTTTGGTGAGAAGCATAATGTAGAATTAGTTCCATCCATTCTTGTCTTTCCTTGACACATGCTTACAATTATGATATAAGAAGCCTTTCTCCTAAAACTTAGAGCCAACCACAGCTACAGATATACACTGATATCTACTCTGTACCATTCAGTGATGACCAATTTTTGCTCAATTTATTATTTTTAAAAATTCAGAAAATAGTATTGCTCTAAAACTTAGAGCTGGCTAAAATGTGTGTACACTTTTTTTTTTTAACTCATCAAAATGGTTGAGGTCACAGGGCAACCAACCAGCCCATTATCTAAAGAGAGAGAGATTTCTACAAGGGAAGGTGAACCTGAGGAATATATAGCTAAACAAAAGTAATAAAAATTCAGTTAACAACAAAACAACAAATAGGTAGAGTGTGGGCTGGTAATAGTGTGTGGTAAGAGGCATGTTTATATGCAAGAGAGTTCATATGAATTTTCAAGCCTTATTTTTAATTCACCAGGTAATCATCCAAATGACACCATCATGGTGCTGGCATTGGCTAGGAAAGCAAGTATAGTGGACGTGAGACTTCATCAGTAATTCTTATACTCTAATATGCTACAAATTAAAGCATTAATCTACAGTAGGTATAACAACAAGAACTATTGCCTTCAGGACAACCCATGATGGAAATCCATTGCAGCTAGAAAAATGGAACACAGATAAACCTTTATTCTTAAGGAAGAGCAGAAATAATTTTAGGCCAAAACTACAGCTAGGAGAATGGAAGGGATACTGAGAAGGTCACATCCATGAGACCCAAGAGCACAGTCTGCCTAATACTGAGTCTTCACCCAAAAAATTGATAATGATGTTACTCCTTGACCCACGCCCATCGCCATAAGGCTAGCGAGTATCTAGTAAGAAGTAAGAGGGAAGCACACTGCAAAGGAAAAGCCTAAGAGTGAGTGAGTAACAGACACTGAGAAAAACTCTCCATCAAATCAGCTCCCACCCTCAACATAAAGCAGTTATGGAAGATTCCAATAACCACTGAAATGAACAACAAGAAAAACAGAACAAGAAACTTCAAGCTCAGGTCAACTCCTAACAAGATTAACTCAAACTCCCAAATAAAGATTTTTAGCATGGGAAGCTGTGATCATTTTGACCATAAACTTATTTATTTCCATCTTCACTACTGAACAGTAAATTGAAATACATAAGAAAAGGCAGAGAAAAAGCACTGCACTGACAACACATACAACAGTCAAAAGGACCAGACTCAGATATGATGTATACATTAGCATTTTGTTCTGAAACGGAATTACAAATTATTTTTAAAATGTTGATGGCTCTATCAAAAATGATAAAGAATACCTGACACAAGATGAGTAACTTCAACAGGGGGATTAAAATGATAAGAAAGAACCAAATAGAAATGGCAGGAATAAAAATGCGAAAACAATAATGAAGAATGCCTTTGGCAGGTTCATCAGTAGACTCAGTTAAGCCAAGGAAAGAATCTCTCCACTTGAAGTTAATACTTAAACTCAAAAACAAACAGGAAAACAATTCTAAGTAATCTAAATGGATCCCCTGAAAGCTATGGGACTTAAACTAACAAACGTGTAACTGAAGTCCCAGAAGGAGGAGAGAAAGAAAATAGAACAGAAGCATTATTTGAAGAAGTAAAGTAATGGCTGACACTTCTGCAAAATTAATAGCAGGCAACAGGCACCAAAATTTACCTAATAAGCTCTGACAACACCAAGCAAGCAAAAGAAAGAAAGAAACAAAACAAAACAAAACAAAAAAAAAAACAAAGAGCAGAATTCTTTCCAGAAAGCTTAAGGCGAAAACATTGGATACATCTTAAAATTGATAAATACATATACACCAGAATTCTATACCCATAAAAATATATCTCTCAATATAAAAGTGAGTAATATTCACTTCTTCAGACAAAATCTGACAGATTTTTAGCAAAAGATTTACACTGCAAGAACTACTAAAGGCAGAAAGAATATAACAGAACCCTGGATTCACATAATGATATTAAGATAAAATAATTTTTAACCTTCAGTATGCTAACAGATCAGTAGCTAATCAAAGCCAAATTTTAAAACATCTGATACTGTGTTCACATCATAGGCTAAGTGAAATACATGGCAACACTAGCTCAAGGGTGGAAGGAGGAGAAATAGAGAATGTGCTACTATAATGTGCTTGCACTATATATGAAGTGGTATAATGTAATTCAAAGGTAAACTGTAAGTAATTAATTAAAGAAATATATAGTAAACCCTGAGGCAACCACTAAAAAGAAATTTTAAAATATATAAATATAACATGCCAATAGAGAATATTAAATGGAAAGGAAAATGCTGAATTAAATTGAAAGGGGGCAAATAAAAAAGATATAAACAAAGAGGAGATGGAACAAATAGAAAACAGAATACAACCATATCAGTATCAGTTTTAATGTGCATGGCCTAAACACATTAATTGAAAGACAGAAATTGTCAGATTGATTAAAATAGGAACAGCCCATTTTAGGGGTACCTGGGTGGCTCAGTCAATTAAGCGTCTGACTACGGCTCAGGTCATGATCTCGTAATTTGTGAGTTCAAGACCCGTGTTGGGCTCTGTGCTGACAGCTCAGAGCCTGGAGCCTGCTTCAGATTCTGTGTCTCCCTCTCTCTCTGACTCTTCCCCGCTCATGGTCTGTCTCTCTCTCTCAAAAATAAACATTAAATTTTTTTTTTAAATCACCGTTTTAAATATAAAGATATTAAAAAGTTAGTAAAAGAAAGAAAAGCTTTAGCGTGTAAACAACACCCATAAGACACATTTCAAAACATAGAATATTATCAAGAAGAAAAGAGAATTGTATAGGTATAAAAAGGTCAATTTTCCAACAATATACAACCCTACATGTTTACGTGATTACTTGATTAGTAAGACTCAAAATCCATTAAGTCAAAAATAAGTAAAACTACAGAATAGAAACAACACTAGGAGAATTTAACACACTTCTTTTTCATAAGTTGATACAACTGGGAGAAATAACATTTGTACAGATATAGAAAACCTGAGGAACACTATCAATTAATTTGACCTAATGATCTCAAACATTCCCCTAACAATGTATATTAAACCTTCACCAAGACTTTTTTTATACTACATAAGACAAACTTCTGTATACCATTAAAAGGAGAGAAATTATATGCAGTATTTCTCAGCCCATGATTGAATTAAACTAGAAATCAATAATAGAAAGATAAGTTTAATAATCTCTGTATTTGAAAGTGAGACAACAAAATCTTGAATAACTCATGGCCCAAAGTGATACTCTCAGAGTAAATTAATAATGTTTTGCATTGAATAAAACTGAATAAACAAGAAATAAAATTCAGCTAAAGCAAGGTTTAAAGGAAAAGTTGTAGTACGCAAGACTTAGTCTAGAGAATGAGAAAGGCCCAAAAAATAGAAATATGATAAATGAATTACATTGAAAATAGAAAACAATAGGAAAAAAAAGAAACCAGAAGCTGGCTCTTTGAAATACCAATAAAACTGAGAAAACTCTAGCCAAAGTGACAAAGAAGAATAAAAAAAGAAGGAAGACATAAATTACTATTATCATAAACAAAAAGGGAATATTGCCACAGATATCACAGATAATAAAGGCTAATCAATTAATATTACCAACCACTCTATATCCATAAATTCAAAAAGTAAATAAGTACGCAAATTTCTTGAAATACATAACCTGCTAACACTAGATATAGTACTATATCTATTACAGTAATTAAGTACACACTGAAAACTTTCCAAAAATAACAAAAACCAAAACACAGTCCATGCCTAGATATTTAGTGAATTCTAACAAATGTTTAATGAAGAAATCATACCAATTTATACAATCCTTCTATAAAATGAATACAATTAAATGATTTATTAAACCAGAATTACTCTAATTCCAAAACCAGGGAAAACTTAAGAAGTGCTTATACACTTTGCCTCATAATCATAAATACAAAAATGCTAAACAAAATATCAAATCAAATCGAGTAACATATAAAAAAGATAAAAAAATACAATCAAGTACCGTTTATTCTAGCAATTCAAGGTTCTTTCAAACTTCAAAAATTAAGCAGTGAGGAGACGTCTGGAAAGATGATGGAATAGAAAGGCCTGAGCTCACCTCCTCCTGCAGACAGACCAAGATTACAGTCACCTCAGTGCAACTATGCAACTAACTCTGAGAGCTATCTGGGGACTGGGAGAACAGATTTTCCACAGTTAATTCTGGAAAGGAAGCCATATTGAAAAACATAGGATGGGTGGAGACGCAGTTGGGAACCAACAGTCTCTGGTGAGACTAATGACAAACAGGAGGGACACCTCTAACATGAAGAAGCAAGAGAATCAGACCCCATACCACACCTCTCAGGCATGGGGGACTCGCATTAGGAAAATGAATCCCCATGAGATTTGGCTATGAAGGCCAGTAAGGCTTAGCTTTGTATGTTCTTACAAACCCTGGGGCTTGGCTCTGGGAAAGCCAGAGGGCACTAGAAAACTGAGCCTGTCTTTAAAGAGCCATCATAACAGTTAACCCAGCTGAGTTACAGCATAGAAGCAACAGTTTGAAAAACACTGGGGTATACAGAGAGATCTATTTACTAGTCTTGGAACATGCATGGAAGGAGCAGCAATCTTTAGGAAATTTCTCCAGGAACAAAAGAGCTTGAAGGCATCATTTGTCTCCCCATTCTCAGCAGCCTACATAACAGGACACTTACAGGAACCAGTGGGCCACTCTCCCCCTATTTTGCTAGCACTGCTAGCCCTGTCTTCCATATTCTCCCGTGGATCCATCCAACACACCCCACTACAGAGAAGTCCTTCCAATGCAGCTCCTGCCACATCACATGCTGCAAAAAGTTCCAACAGGAAATGGTGCCACTCCAAAGTGACTCCTGCCCTAGGAAGGAAAAGATAACCACATGTACCAGTGCACCTGAAATCCCAGAAGCTGAATCCTTATACCTAGCAGCACAGATACAGAGCCCTGCTAATCAGTTTGACTGTGGCACCAAAAGAGGGACTGGGGCAGGCATCTGGTCTGCCTGCAGGCCCTACTCTCCAACAAAACTCTCTCAAGGAACAATGCAGAGAGAGCCTCTGCATTAGGTGTGACTGCAGCCCCAGCAGGTAGGCTGAGGGCAGGCATCTAGTCTGACTACTGATACCACCCAACTACAAGCCTGTAGCAAGCCCAGACTGACTGCTTAACAGCACAGGGGCCAAAACCTGCCTATGCACCTACAACAGGCAAAGGGCAATTGCAGTCTACCAGACTGAGGGCAAACATGTGGCCTAGACACAACAGCGGGGTACACACAAGCCACACAGTAGACATCTTGAAGCTCCTGCTTTTGCACAGGGAGCCTTCTGCTACAGGATACCATAGAAACTCTTCTTTCTAAAGGTGACTACTTTCAAGACACAGAAGATGTGGCTGGCTTTCCAAATACATAGAAACAGAGAGTTGGACAAAATGAGGCATCAGAGAAATATGTACCAAATTAAAGAAAAAGAAAAAAAAAATCAAAAGAGTGAAATGAAATAGAGATAAGCACCATGCTTAGTAAAGAATTCAAAGTAACAGTTATAAAGGTACTTATTGGACTTGAGAAAAGAATGGAGTATCTCAATGAGACCATCAACAAAAAGACTGAAAATATACAAAAAAAGTCAAAGATGAAGAACTCAATAACTGAAATAATAAGAACAATAAATACACTAGAGGAAATCAATAGCAGATTAGAGGAGGCAGAAGAACAGATAAGCAACTTGGAAGACAGAGTCATGGAAAGCAATCAAGCTGAACAGAAGAAAGAAAAAAGAATAAAAACAGAATATGTCAAGGGAACTAGGTGACATCAAGCATAATAATATTCACATTATAGGGATCTTAGAGAAGAGAGAAAAGAAAGCAGAAGACTTATTTGAAGAAATAATAGCTGAAAACTTTCTGAATCTGGGGAAAGAAACATAAATCCAGATCTCCCAACAGAGGGACCCAATGAAATCAACTCAAGGAGATCCATACCAAGACGTATAATAATTAAAATGGCTAAAAATAGTGATAAAAGAGATAAGTTTTAAAATACCAAGAAAAAATAAAAGATTTACATACAAGGGAAACCCCATAAGGTTACCATTTGATTATTCAGCAGAAACTTTGCAGACCAACAGGAAGTGGCAGGATATATTTGAAACACTGAAAAGGAAACACATTTGTAACCAGAATACTAAACCCAGCAAGGTTATCATTCAGATTAGAAGGAGAGATAAAGAGTTTCTGAGACAAACAAAAGTAAGGTAGTTCACGACTAAACCAGCCTTATAAGAAAGTTAAAGAGAATTTTTTGAGTAGAAAACAAACAAACAAAGAAACAAAAAACAAACCATAATCAGGAGTAAGGAAATAATGAAAGAAAAAAAAAACTATTCAAAGGTAAATGCAAACATATAATAAAAGTAGTAGATTAATTGTTTATAAAACCAGTGTAGAAGTTAAAGCACAAAACCAGTGAAGTCAGTTATTAATATAAAAATCAGTTGAGGGATTCACAAAATTAAAGGATATAAAGTATGTCATCATATGCACAAAACGTGGTGGAGATAAAAATTTAATGCTTTTAGAATGAGTTCAAACTTAAGTGACCATCAACTTAATACAGACGGTTATGTGCATGTTATATATGAACTTACTGGTAATCACAAATCAAAAAGCCTATTTAATAGATATACAGCAAATAAAGAGAAAGGAATCCAGGCATTAACACTAAAGAAAGCCATCAAACCAAAGGGAACAAAGAAAGAAGAAAAGAACAGAAAACTACAAAAGCAACAATAAAACAAGTAACAAAATGATAGTAAATACATGCATATCAATAACTACTTTAAAAATATTTTTTTAACGTTGATTCATTTTTAAGAGACAAAGAGCATGTACAAGCTGGGGGGAGAGGCAGAGAGAAAGGGAGACACAGAATCCAAAGCAGGCTCCAGGATCTGAGCTTCTAGCGCAGAGCCCGACACGGAGCTCGAACCCATGCACCACGAAACCATGACCTGGGCCAAAGTTGGACGCTTAACCGACTGAACCACCCAGGCACCCCTACTTTAAATGTAATAGGACTAAATGCTCCAATCAAAAGATATAGTGTGACTGAATGGATAAAAAGGCAAGATTCATATCTATATGATGCTACCGCAATCAGACAAGAAAAATAAATAAAAGGCATCCAAATCTGTAAGGAAGAAATAAAATTTTTACTATTGAAGATGACCTAATTCTATGTATAGAAAAGCCAAGAGACTCTACCCGAGAACTGCTAGAACTGATAAACAAATTTAGTAAAGTTGCAGGATACAAAATCAACGTACAGAAGTCTGTTGTATTTCTATACACTAATAATGAAAGAGCAGAAAGAGAAATTAAGAAAACAATCCCAATTTACAATTACATGAAAAGAATGAGATACTCAGGAATAAACATAACCAAGGAGGTGAAAGACATGTATTCCAGTAAATATAAAACATTGATGAAAGAAATTGAAGATGACATAAACAAATGGAAAGATTTCATGCTCATGGATTGGAAGCAAACTACAGATTTAATGTAATCTCTATCAAATACCAACATTTTTCACAGAACTAGAATAAATAATCTTAAATGTGTATGGAATCACAAGTTGCCTGAATAGCCAAAGCAATCTTGAGAAAGAAGAATGAAGCTGGAGAGATGACAATCCCAAAATTTAAGATATACTACAAAGCTGTAGTAATCAAAACAGAATGGTAGTGGCACAAAAATGACACCTATATCAGTGGAACAGAATAGAGCCAAGGAATAAACCTGCACTTATATAGTCAATTAATCTACAACAAAGGAGTCAAGAACATACAGTGGGGAAAACAGAACAAACAAATGGTTCTGAGAAAACTGGGCAGCTACACGCAAAAGAATGAAACTGGATCACTTTCTAACACTATATACAAAAATAAACTCAAAATGAACTAAAGACCTAATATAATTCCTGAAACCATAAAATTCCCAGAAGAAAACATAGGCTGTAATTTCTTTGACATTAGCCATAAAAGTACTTTTCTAGATATGGCTCTTTAGGCAAAGGAAACAAAATCAAGCTATCACAACCAAAAAACTTGCACCAAAATAAAAAGCTTTTGCACAGCAAAGGAAACCAACAACAAAACAAAAAGGCAATGTATTGAATGAGACAGGATATTTTCAATGATATATCTAATAAAAGGCTCATATCCAAAAAATATAAAGAATATATAACTGAACACCAAAACATCCCACATATAATCCAATTAAATAATAGACATTTTTTTTTCCCAAAGAAGACATACAGATGTCCAACAGGCTCATGAGAAGATGTTCAACAACACTATTTATTATCAGACAAGTATAAATAAAAAACATAATGAGATATTACCTCACACCTGTCAGAATAGCTAAAACAAAAAAGACAAGAATTAACAAGCGTTGGCAAGAAGGTGGAGAAAAATGAACTCCTGTGCACTGTTGGTGGGAATACACATTGGTGCAGTATGGAGTTTGCTGAAAAAATTAAAAACTAGGATTACTATATGACCCAGTAATTCCACTACTGGGTATTTACACAAAGAAAATTAAAATGTTAATTTAAAAAGATACATGAACAATGGGGCGCCTGGGTGTCTCAGTTGGTTGAGCGACCGACTTCGGCTCATGGTTTGTGAGTCCAAGCCCCGCGTTGGGCTCTGTGCTGACAGCTCAGAGCCTGGAGCCTGCTTCAGATTCTGTGTCTCCCTCTCTCTCTGGCCCTCCCCCACTCGTGCTCTGTCTCTGTCTCAGAAATAAGCATAAAAAAATTAAAAAAAATAAAAATAAAAAGATATATGAACACTTATGTTTACTGCAGAATGATCTATAGCCAAGATATGGAAGCAATCCAAGTATCCACCAGCAGATAAATGGATAAAAAAAGTGTGGCATATATGTACAATAGAATATGACTTAGTCATTAAAAATAATGAGATCTTGCCATTTGTGACAACATGGACAGACCTGGAAGGCATAATGTTAAATAAAAAATGTCAGAGAAAAACAAATACCATTTGATTTCACTCACATGTGGAATCCATGAAATAAGAAAAAGAAAAAAAATGAAACAAACAAAAAAAAAGAGACATTTAAATACAGAACAAATTGCTGGTCGCCAGAAAAAAGGGAGGTGAAGTGAGGGGCAATATAAAAGAGATTAAGTGTACACTTATCTTGATGAGCAATGAGTAACATATAATATTATTGAATCATTGTATTGTACACCTAAAACTAATATAATACTGTATGTTAATTATATACTTCAATAAAAAATTAATGAAAATTACCATATTAACTTACTAAAGCAAATGTAGAATAAACGTTTTGTATAACTCACCATTTGTTCATAATAAAACTGAACAAACTAAGGGTAGAAATTCCCTTAGTAAATAAAGGATATCTATAAAAGCTAACCTCATACATAATGAGAAACTATGGATTTCTTTCTCCTAAAGTTGGTTACATGAATATAAGATGTGTTCTAACACCATTCCTATTTAACATCGTACCACAAGTTCTAGGCATTGCAGTAAGGCAAGAAAAATAAATAAATTATATTCAGGGGCACCTGGGTGGCTCAGTCAGTTAAGTATCCCACTTTGGCTCAGGTCATGATCTCGCAGTTTGTGAGTTCGGGCCTCTCATTGGGCTCTGTGCTAATAGCTCAGAGCCTGGAGCCTGCTTTGGTTTCTGTGTCTCCCTTTGTCTCTGTCCCTTCCCCCGCCTCTCTAAAATGAATAAACATTAAAAAAAATTTAAAAAAAGAAATTATATTCAGATCGGAAAGGAAGATACAAAAACTATCTCTATTAACTTGCAACATAATTGCCTCTGTAGAAAGTATCAAAGAACCTTCAAAAGAACTCCTAAATTTGGAAAGCAACTTTAACAATATCCCATGATGCAATATCAACATAAAGTAATTGTATTTTTGTATAGCTGCAATGAACTGAATTTTTAAAACAAAGATACCAAAGATTACTACAGCACCAAAAGGAACTACTTAGATATAATTCTGATAAAACATGTACAGAATCTGTATGCTGAAAACTAAAATTCCTTTGAAAGAAATTTAGAATTCCTAAATAAATGGAGAGACAAATTATGTTTATGTACTAGAAGACTCAATATTCTTAAGATGTCACTTCTACTTAAAGTGATTCATTCATAGCAATCTCAAAAATACCTCAGCAGATATTCTTGGCATATATTGACAGGTTAACATAAAATTTATATGTAATGCAAGGGATAAGACTCCCTACAACTTTTGGAAAAGAACAAATTTTGAGGGCTCATACTTCCAACTTTTCAGACTTGTTATAATTGTTATAATAATCTAAACAGTGTGGTATTAGTGAAATAATATAAAGGTGTTTATTTTGGGCCACCACCATTGTGTTTTGATTACATATCTATTACATAATAGAAAATAGATCAACACAAATATAGTTAACTGATTTTTGATAAATGTGCTAAGCAACTCACTGGATAAAAGAGAGTGGAACAGGTATTCATTGGAGAAATCAATGAATCTTGATCTTTATATCACATGTCATGGAATGTACTTAAAATAGACAATCAATCTGTTATAAAATCTAAAAATCTAAAACTACACTGCTTCTGGAAGAAAACATAGTATAAACTCTGCCTAATTTTGAATTGGGCAAATAGTTTGGTTTTATATACAACACCAAAAAATAACCATTAAGAGAAAACAACTATATGATAAATAGGAAATAAACAAATTTTCTTGGTAAAGACAGAGCTAAGAACTTTTAAAAAAGTGGTGTAGACTTGGAGAAAAAAATTGTAGATCATATTTCTGAAAAACATATCCAGTATATATAGAGAATTCTCACAATGTAACACTAGTAACACATTAAAAAAATAGAAATCACAATGACATACCACAGCATACCTATTAGAATGCCTGAAACTCTAAAAAGCTAGTGATACCAATTATTGGTGGAGATACATATCTACAAGAATTCTTATTAATTGCTGAGGGGAATACAAAGGGTACAGCCACTTTTTACAACTAGAAGTTTCTTACAAAGCTAAAAATAGTCTTATTATACAATCCTAGGAGGCATCATAATCCTAGGTGTTTACTCAACTGATTTAAAAACATGTATACACAAAAATATACACATCAATATTTAGAGCGACTTGATTCATAACTGCCCAAATTGGAAGCAACTAAGATACCCCTGTATGAATTAAAAAAAAAAAAAAGGTATATGGTATATGTACAATGGATTGTTATTCAGTGATGGAAAGATATGATCTATCAAGCCATGAAAAGATATGGACGAATCTTAAATGTATACTACTAAATTTAAGATAGCAGTCTAATGGAGCTAGGTATTTTATTATTTCAATTATATACAATCCAGAAAAGGCTGAACTACAGGCACAATGAGAATATTAGTGAGTTCCAGTGGTTCAGGAGGAGGAATGACTAGGCAAAGCATAGTTTTATTTGTTTGTTTGTTTTTGTTTTTTGTTTCTGGGTTATGAAACTATTCTACATAATAATGTAACAATAGATACATCACACTATGCTTTTGTCAAAATTCATACAGTTTTGCAGCACAGTGAGTGAACCATTATGTATGTCAATACAACAACAACAAATGTCATTTAGGAGGTCAGAGGATCGCATGAAAAAAAGCATGCTATGTTTAAGGAATCTACCTGCGTTACAAATGTATGAAAAAAAAAAAAAAAAAAAAAACCTCTGATGGGGCTGGGAGAAAATGCTCTAACCTAAAAATCTTTGGAAATAAGCAGGGTCTATAAAACTGAATACAAAAGGAATTGCACATAAGCACTGTACTCTGGTTGACAAATTTGTTTCCTGTAGGGTACAGGTTAAAAATTCTGAAACTGCCATACATATATACTGGAATTGAATAAGTAAATCTAACGGCAATAGTGGGAGCTAGTTTACTTACTGTTGGAGTGGTAGTTAACAGACAAACAAAGGGGGGGGGGTGGAAAGTCTTTAATGATACATGTGATAACGGATTAGAATTAGAAACATAAGAAATGAACTCATATTTAGCTCAATATAGATACAGATGGTTACACATAGAAACATGGATAGATGCATCCACACAGGTTAGTATACACATATATACTTCCTTTTTCTCTCTCAACTGACCCTAGATGAAATGACACTACAATAGCAACAAGGACAACTAGTGATCAGCTTCTGATTTATTATGATACGAGTAAAAACAACCTTCAGTAAAAAGAAATGGGATCCTGGGATAAATTCCTTGTTCTAAGAATGGGGGAGAAATATACAAGATGAATCTGGAAAGTTGTGTAATTCCAGAGTGTAAGAAAGTGCTAAAAACACACACAAATGCAATGACAGAGATATATCAAAGGGACACAGGAGCCAACTGAAGCAGCTCTCAGTGGTCAAAGCTGGGACTATTTGTATAGTATAGAAGAGAAGAGAAGGGAAGACTAGTTTCAGTGGAAATATTTAACCAACACAGCCTCAGTTAGGTGACCAAGGTGAACCTCAACCATGATAAGCCATATATTAATAGTATGTACCCTTGATATGTTGTGAGAAAATGACACTTTCACCTATGTGTTCTTCCTCACAAAAATCTACAACCTTGATTTCAATATGAGAAAAACATCGTACAATTCCCAATTTTGGGACATTCTATAAGATACCAGAGACACACTTTTTATAACTATCAAGGTCATCAGATATAAGGAAAGTCTGAGAAACTTTTGCAAACAAGAGGAGCTTAAGCAGATATAACTACGAAATATAATGCAGTATCCTAGATGGGATCCTAGAACATAGAAAAAAAAAAAGGTAAAAATTAAGGTAATCTGAATAGGGGGTGGAATCTAGGTAATAATCGTGAATCAATATTGCATCATTAATTATAATAGAAATAACATACTAATTTAAGGTATTAATAATAGGGGAAATTAGGCAGAGAATGTATAAAAACTGTATTACCATCTTTGATTTTTCAGTAAATCTACTTTTTTACTTTCTTTTTTTTCTTTAAGTTTTTTTTAAGTTTATTTATTTATTTTATGAGAGAGAGATAGGGCACAAGATGGGGAGGAACAGAGAGATAGGGAGAGAGAGAATCCCAATCAGGCTCAGTACTGTGAGTACAGAGCCCACTGTGGGGCTTGAACTCATGAATTGTGCAATGGTGGCCTGAGCCACAATCAAGAGCCAGGCGCTTAACTGACTGAGCCACTCAGGTGTCCCTAAAACAGTTTGAAAAATCTTTATAAAAATGTGCAGGAAATTCAGACAGATACTTCAAAAAGTATGCAGGTGGTAAATAATCATATGAAGAGATGATCAATTATTTGGTAAATTCAAATTAAATACACTGTGAGATACATCCGTATTCCTACTAGAATAATAAAAGGCAATACTAAGTGCTGTTGGTGATGGAGAGTAACTGAAATTGTAATATATTTCTCGTATGACTACAAATTGGTATACTCTTTTGGAAAATAGTTTGGTAGTATATTAATTTTCTAACCTGCTATAACAAAGTACTACCAACTTCATGGTTCAAGACAACATAAATTTATTCTTACAGTTCTGGAGGTTAAAAGTCAGTAATCCAATTATTGTAAGGGTTGGTTCCTTTTGAGGGCTCTGAGGAGAATCTACTCCATGCCTCTCTCCAAGGTTCTGGTGATTGCACACAATCCATGGCATTATTTGGATTATAGATCTATCACTCCAATCTCTGCTTTCTTCTTCACATGGCATTTTTCTTGTGTATCTCTGTCCAAATTTCTACTCTTTATAATAATACATTCATTGGGTTGGTGTCTACCCTAATAACTCCTTTTTTTTAATTTTTTTTATTAAAAAAATTTTTTTTAACGTTTATTTATTTTTGAGACAGAGAGAGACAGAGCATGAATGGGAGAGGGTCAGAGAGAGAGGGAGACACAGAATCTGAAACAGGCTCCAGGCTCTGAGCAGTCAGCACAGAGCCCGACGCGGGGCTCGAACTCACATACTGGGAGATCGTGACCTGAGCCGAAGTCGGAAGCTTAACCGACTGAGCCACCCAGGCGCCCCCCTAATAACCCCATTTTAACTTGATTAAAACAAACTTATTTTCATGTACAATCACATTCTGAGGTACTGAGAGTTAGGGTTTCAATATATCATTTTAGGGATACAATTCAACTCCTAAAAGGCATTTAAAAAAAAAAGTTAATCATACAGATACCATGTAACCTAGTGATTCCCCTAACACAATGTTACCCAAGATTAATAAAAACATATTCACATGAAAATCTTAATATAAATGTTTAGAGCAGAACTTATTGATGGTCACTCCAAACTGGAAATGATCCAGGTATCCATCAACTAGTAAACTTACACACCATGGTACCTACACAGAATGGAATACTTCTCAGCAATGCAATGAAACATGCTACTGTTTCACAAAACAACATATGTTGCATCTAAAATGCCTTTTACTAAGTCAAAGTAGCCAGATCCAAAAGCTTATATATTGTATGATTTAACTTATATGAAATATGGCAAAGGTAAAACTACAGGGATGAAATATATCTCAGCATTTGCTAAGGGTGGTATTAGTCAAAGTATGTGCTACTTACAGACAACATGAACATTTCAGTCTAACGGGATAGATCTTAAAATGATTGTGGTAGTACACGTATGGCTCCATGTCTTTTTTAAAACCCATAGAAGTCTACACTATAAAGGGTGAATTTTAATGTATGCTAATAAAAAAAATTAACCAGGATATGTGTAGGGAAAAAACAGTCAAAATGCATGATATCACAAATTAATTTAACATTACTGCAATGGCATATTGCAAATGCATATTGCATAGCATAATGGAGGTGCAGCAGATAACTAACCTAAGTAATTTTGAAACAGACTATTTTCATTTCATACTGCAAGGCTGAAGACAAAAAGAGAGTTCATCATCAACCTTGTTATCTAGTTTATATATATATATATATATATATATAATATATATATAATATATATAATATATATAATATATATAATATATATATAATATATATAATATATATAATATATATAATATATATATAATATATATAATATATATTATATATATAATATAATCATCATCAACCTTGTTATCTAGTTTATATATTATATATATATATATATATATATATATATATATATACGCTTTTAACAGGGTAGTGGGTTAACAATCTTGAAATTGTTTTATGTGGATTCTAAAGTTGAACAAGTAAATAAATATTTTGCAGGTTATCAGTAATAAGGTAAGTAATATTTCTTTCCTTTTTGATTAATAAGGCCCATATGCAAATTACATATATTAAATAATTTGTCCCTAAATCTCAAAAAGTACATAAAACATTCACAGCAAGAATTTACACTCAAAATCCATTACTTTCAAAACCAATAACTTCAAGTGAGACTTAATAATTCTGACAATACTAAAATGTGTTGAGACGTAGGTTACATCAGTGACCAAACAAGCAGCTAAATGGACATGTATCTATCTATGGATTCATTAGGTGTTCTCTGCTACTGATTTAACTTGATGTGCAATAACTTGAGAGTCAGGAGAAATACTGAATTTAATTAGAAAGGCATTTTGTGACTGATTGCTTATTCATAGGCTAAAACACTGCATTTTTACTTTACTATTTTAACAGAGTAAACAAGGTTTGAATGTCTCAGAGAAAAAATTATTGCCTGAATCAAAAATTAATTATTCTCAATACAGTGCTTAGTAAAGAACAGGAAATAAAACTAAAAGCCGGCTGCCAAGCATCAATAGACACGAAAAAAGAAAAGATATTAATAATGTTCAATTTTTCATGTTAACTACCACACTAGTTAATAAATATGAATCCAGAATGCTAATATTATTATTGTCTAAAATATTAATAGTACTAAAATAAGGGTTTTTCAGAAATATAATTAGAGAAAGGAAATAGTCCCTACTGTTATTTTTTTTTCTTTTTCACTTTAAATATAGGTTTCATTTTTTTTTTTAATTTTTTTTTTAACCTTTGTTTATTTTTGAGACAGAGAGAGACAGAGCATGAATGGGGGAGGGTCAGAGAGAGGGAGATACAGAATCTGAAACAGGCTCCAGGCTCCGAGCTGTCAGCACAGAGCCCGACGCGGGGCTCGAACTCACGGACCGCGAGATCATGACCTGAGCTGAAGTCAGACGCTTAACCGACTGAGCCACCCAGGCGCCCCAATATAGGTTTCATTTTAACTATGGGTAGCCCCATGCAAATGTGACATGAGGATATATAGCTATAGCTACTACTATGTGTTTGTATTGAAATAAGACAACTTGTTAATGTAAAAGTTAGAGTACAGACATCCAGATCCACCTAAGATAGGTAAGCACATTCCACCCAAACTTTCCCAATGATTACAACAGCAAAACACTGAGAAGAATATATAAGCAACTATCTACAGACCCTGAAAAGTAAATAATTTCAGGAAACTTTGAAGAAAAACCAAAATTCAAAACACAACCAATACAGTGGTGATTTCCCTATTTTAGGTTTTTTGTTTTGTTTCATTTGTCTTTTTTTTTTCTTTTTTTTTATCCCATATCTGATGCCTGACAGCCTGAATCTCAGAACTGCATAATTGCATAGTCAATACAAAAAGAAGCATTACCAGGAAAAGAAAACAAAAACAAACCCTTTATCTCTTACTATGGAGACTAGAAATGAATGGTCTGTATGCTATGAAGAAGATAAGAGGAAATCACATACCTCTCTCCTTTTCTCCTCAGGCCTTCCCACTCCCTAAGACACAACATATTCAAATTAGGCCAATTAATAACCCTACAATGGTCTATAAGTTTTTAAGCAAGATGAAGAGTCACATGTCTTTCACTTTAAGTCAAAAACTAGAAATAATTAAGCTTAGTGACAAAGGTATGTTGAAAGCTGAGATAGATAGACTTCTTATGCTAAACACTTAGCCAAGCAGTGAACGCAAAGGAAAAATTCTTAGAGAAAATTAAAAAGGCTTTGCATTGAACACGTGAATAATAAGAAAATGAAGCAGCTTTGTTGCTGAGAAAGTTTTACCAGTTGGAATAGTCAAACCAGCTACAGCATTTCCTTAAACCAAAGCCTCCTCCAGAACAGATCCTAACTCTGTTAAAGCAGCAGAAAAGAAGTGAGGCAGTGTCAGAAGAAAAGTTTGAAGCTAGTAGAGGATAGTTCACAAAGTTTAAGAAAGGCTGTGTCCCTAATATAAAAGTACAAGCTGGAGCAACAAGTGCTGATGTAGAAGCTGCAGCGAAGTGTCCAGAAGATCGAGCTAAGATAATTCATGAAGGCAGCTAGACTCAACAGTGGATTTTCAATATAGACAAAACAGTCTTAGATTGGAAGAAGATACCTGTTAGGACTTTTCATAGCTAGAGAGGAGAAGTCAATACTTGGCATCAAAGTTTCAAAGGACAGACTGACTCTCTTGTTAGGAACTAATGCAGCTGCGGACTTTAAGTTGAAGCCAGTGCCCATTTGCCATTCTGAAAAATCCCAGGACTCTTAAGAATTATGCTAAACCTACCCTGCTTATGCTCTGTAAATGGAATGACAAAGTCTGGGTGAGAGAGCATCTCTTTACAACATGGTTTACTGAATATTTCAAGCTCACTGTTCAGACCTGCCGCTCAGAAAGAAAGATGCCTTTCAAATATCACCACTCATCGACAATGTACCTGGTTACCCAAGAACTCCGATGGAGATGTATGATGAAATTAATGTTGTTTTTATGCTTGCCAACACAACATCTATTCTGTAGTCACATGGATCAAGGAGTAATTTTGACTTGAAAGTTTCATTATTTAAGAAATAGATTTTGTAAGATTATAGCTGCCACATATTGTGATTTCTCTGATGAACCTGGGCAAAAAAAATTGAAAAACTTCTGGAAAGGATTTACCATTCTAAGTGTCATGAAAGACATTTGTGATTCATGGGGAAAAAGTCAAGATATTATCAACAGGAGTTTTGAAGCAGGTGATTCAAACTCTTCTGGATGATTTTGAGGGGTTCAAGACTTCAGTGGAGGAAGAAACTGCAGATGTGGTGAAACAGCAAGAAAACTAGAATTGGAAGTGGAACCTGAAGGGGTGCCCTGATGCTTCAGTAGGTTAAGCATCCAACTCTTGGTTTCAGCTCAGTCATGATCTCACAGTTTGTAGGTTCAAACCCTGTATCAAGCTCTTCACTGACAGCACAGAGGCAGTGTGGGATTCTCAGTCTCCCCCTCTGTCTCTTCCCCTCCCTCACTTGCTCTCTATCTCTATCAAAAAAGAAATAAACTTAAAAGAAAAAAAAATAAGTGGAGCCTGAAGATATGGCTGAATTGCCATTGAATGGATGAGGAATTGCTCCTTATGGATGAGCAAAGAAAGTGGTTTCTTGAGATGGAATCTACTCCTGGTAAACATGCTGTGTAGATTTTTGAAATAACAGCAAAGGGCATCAAGTATTACATAAACTTAAAATAGCAGACAGGTTGGAGAGTACTGATTCCAATTTTGAAAGAGGTTCTACAGTGGTAAAATACTATCAATACCACAGTGGTTAAAATGCTATCATCATATGCCACAGAGAAATTATCAACAAAAAGAAGAATAAATTGATGCAGAAAAGTTCATTGTTGTCTTAAGAAAATTGCTACAGCCACCCCAACCTTCAGCATTCACCACTCTGATCAGTCAGCAGCCATCAACAATGAGTCAAGACATGCATGGTTAGCATTTTTTAGCAATAAAGCCTTTTTCAGTTAAGGTATGCACATTGGTTTTTCTGACAAAAGGCTACTATACACTTAATAGACTACAATATGATGTAAATATAACTTTCATATGCCTTGGAAAACCAAAAAATTGATTTGGCTCTCATTATTTAACATTTATTTTTAATTTTAGAGAGAGAAAGAGAGAGAGAGTATGGGAGCAAGACAGAGGGAGAGAAAAAGGATCCAAGCAGGCTCCATGTTCAACACAGAGTCTGATGCAGGGCTCAATCTCACAACATTGGGATCATGACCTGAGTGGAAATCAAGAGTTGGATGCTCAACCGAGGCACCCAGGCACCCCTGACTCTCCTTATTGTGATATTTGCTTTATTTTGATATTTGCTATATTGTGGTGGTCTGGTATTTGCTCCCAGTATCTCTGAAGTATGCCTGTATTTTAAACTTGGGGGTTTGTTTTATAGCCTTGAGTATAGTGTATAAGAGTGGGTGCCACAAAAATGGATCCTTTGGATATTCTGACTTCTCTGAGATTAAGTATTAGGTAGGTAGGAGATCAAGTATTATGTGGGTAAAAAGCATTAATACATATCACTTTATAATGATAAAAGGGTCAATCAACCAAGAAGATAGCATTTCTAAATGTGTATTCACCAAACAACAAAGTTACAACATACACAATGCAAACCTGATATAACTGAAAGGAATAGTATACAAATCCAAATTTATAATTGAATACTTTAGGACTTTTAGGAATAAAATTTGAATAGTGTGTTAGGTTTTCCAGAGAAACAGAAATAAAAGGATGTGTGTGTGTCTTTCTGTGTGTGTATAGATAGATGTAGATATAGATACATATGTGTATACACATGTGTATATATTATATATATATATAGATATTTATTTTAATAAGCTCAGCAATTATGGAGGCTTGGCAAGTTATAAAGGCTGATAGTATAGGCAGATGGGCTGGAGACTTAGTGAAGAATTACAGTTCCAGCACAAAAGCAGTCAGCTAGCAGAATTACTTCTGGCTAGGTGGAGGTCAGTCCTTGTTCTATTAAGGCTTGAAATTGATTGGATAAGGCCGAACCCACATAATGCAAGGTAATCTGTTTTACTCAAAGTCCACTGATTTAAATATTAACCAATTAAAAACAAAACAAAACAAAAACTTTCACAGAAACATCCAGAATAACATTTGCTTAAATATCTAGGTATCTTGGCCCAGGCAAGTTGACACATAAAATTAACCATCACAAAGTGTTCAGGACAACTTATTTTATGTGTCGTTGTTGTTGTTGTTGTTGTTTGATTTGGTATTTGCAAATTAGTATAAATTGCAAAGTAGTCTAAATCCCCATTCAACAGTCTAAAATTACATATCTCACAGCTTATATATATCTTCTGAAGTTCATAATATTTAGAAAATGGGGTTCAAGTGGAATATAATCCTCACCTTCCCAAAGGATATAAAATTAATACACAAAAATTGGGTGCATTTCTATATACTGATAACAAAGTAGCAGAAAGACAAATTAAGAAAACAATTGCATTTACAATGACACCAGAAAGAATAAAATACCTGGGGATGAACTTAACTAAGCAGGTAAAAGACCTGTACTCTGAAAACCGTAATACACTGATGAAGAAATTAAAGATGACACAAATGGAAATATATCCTATGCTTATTAATTAGAAGAATTAATCTTTTTACAATGCCTATGCTACCCAAAGCAATCCACAAATTCAATGCAATCTCTATCAAAATACCAACATCATTTTTCTAAGAACTAAAACAGAAAAATTCCAAAATTTTTGTGGAACCAAAAAAACCCCCAAATAGCCAATAAATGCAACAAAGCTGGAGCTATCACCATTCCAGATTTCAAGTTATATTGCAAAACTATAGTAATTAAAACACTATGGTACCTTCAAAAACCATGACACAAAGATCAGTAGAACAGAATTGAGACCACAGAAATAAACTCACACACACATATATGGTCAATTAATCTATGACAAAGGAGGTAAGAATGTACAATAGGAAAAACAACAGTCTCTTTGATAAATGTAGCTGGTAAAACTTGACAGCTATAAGCAAAAGAATGAAACTTGAACATCCTTTAATGCTATCCACAAAAATAAAATAAAAATGGATTAAAGAATCTTAATGTGAAACCTGAAACCATAAAACTTGTGGAATAAAACATAGGCAGTAATTTCTATGACACTGCCTTCAGTAACATGTTTCTAGATATGTCTCCTTTGTTAAGGAAAACAAAAGCAAATATAAACTATTGGAACTATACCAAAATGAAAACCTTTTCCACAAAAACAACAAACAAACAAACCTACTGACTGGGAGAAAATAATTGCAAAGGCTATATCTGATAAGGGATACATATCCAAAATACATAAAGAACTTATACAACTTAAAAAAAAATCCAGTTAAAAAGTGGGCAGAGGACCTGAATAGACATATTCCAAAGAAGACATATAGATGGCTGACAGATACCCAATGTCCCTATTAATCAGGGAAATGCAAATCAAAGCCACGGTGATATATCACCTCATGTTTGTCAGATGGCTGAAGGAAGGAAGGAAGGAAGGAAGGAAGGAAGGAAGGAGAGCGAAAGAGAGAGAGAGAGAGAAAGAAAGGAAAAGAAAGAAAAGAAAAAAAGAAAAGAAAAGAAAAGAAAAGAAAAGAAAAGAAAAGAAAAGAAAGAAAGAAAGAAAGAAAGAAAGAAAGAAAGAAAGAAAGAAAGAAAGAAAGAAAGAGAAAGAAAGAAAGAAAGAAAGTACTGGGGAGGATATGGAAAAAAATACCCTTTTACAGTGCTGCTAAGTACATAAATTGATGCAGCCACCATGGAGAATAGTTTGGAGGTTTCTCTAAAAAATAGAAATAGAAATAGCATATATCCAGTAATTCCACTACTAGGTATTTACCCAAAGAAAATAAAAACATCAATTCAAAAATATATGTGCACCCCTATGTTTTATTGCATTATTTACAACAGCCAAGATATGGACGCAGACCAAGTGTTCATTAACAGATGGATGGATAAACATGTAGTATATATATAGGTGTGTGTGTGTGTATACAAATAATTATACTATGGAATATCATTCATCTGTAGAAAAGGATGAGATCTTGCCGTTTCCAACAACATGGATGAAACTAGAGGGTATTATGTTAAGTGAAATAAGACAGAGAAAGACAAATATCATATTATTAACTTGTCTGTGGAATATAAAAAACAAAACTAACCAACAAAAAAGCAGAATCAGACCCATAAATACAGAGAACTGATAGTTGCCAGAGGGGAGGGGGTAGGAAGGTAGGCAAACTCGGTGAAGGAGAGTTGGAGATACCAGCTTCCAGTTTGGAATAAATAAGTCATGAGGATAAAAGGCAGAGCATAGAGGACATAGTCAATGGTGTTAAAGCATTGAATGTTAACAGATGGTAGCTACACTTGTGATGAGCATAAAATAACAGATTTGTTGAATCACTATTTTGTACATGTGAAACTAATATAACATTGTTTTTCAATTGTACTTCACACACAAAAAAACTTTCCCTCCCTTTATATTTCTTTACCCTTTCCAGTTTATAATAATCAAATAGTTTCTCCACAAATATTTAGAACCACATTAGTCAGTAATATATTTTTGCTTTAAATGCCAACTATAATGTACAAACTTCAAAAGGAAAAGGAAAATTTAACAGTCTCTAATTTTTGCTTGCCATATTTATGTTCTTTTATTCTTATGTCCCAACATCACTTCTCTTATTGTTTCTTTACTACCTAAGAATTTTTTTCTTCTTCTCTGATTCTCTTTCTTTTTTTTTAAGTAGACTTCACACCCAGTATCAAGCTCAGTGCAGGGCTTGAACTCACAATACTGAGATTAAGATCTGAGCTAAAATCAAGAGTTAGATGCTTAACCAACTGAGCCACTCAGGTGCCCCTCCCTAAGAACTTTCTTAAGGCATTTCTTACATAAAAGAATGTTTTTAGGGCAAATATGCTGATCAAATTTTCCTTCATCTGAGAATTTATTGACTTCCCTTCATTCCCAGAGTGTATTTTCACTAGATATAAGATTCTGGATTGACAATTCCTTTCTTTTAGCATCTCAAAAGTATTGTGCTGCTGCCTCTGGCCTCCATGGTTTCTGGTGAAAAAGAAATCTGTCAATCAAATAGTATTTCTGCTGTAGGTGTGGCGGCATTTTTCTCTGGCTGCTGTCATAATTTTTTTTTGTCATTAGTTAAGTAGTTAATTATGATGCATTTTGTCGTAGATTACTTTGTGTTTAAACTGTAGTCCTTTTAGCTTCTTGAATTTGTAGTTTAATGTTTTTTGACAAAAGTTTGAAGTTCTTAGTCATTATATCCAAGTACTTTTGCAGTCGCAACCTCTTTCCCCTCTGCTTCTGGACTCTTTTCTTATGTCTCCATGAGTCTCTGCTCTGTTCTTTTATTAAAGTCCATTTTATCTCCCTCGTTCATAGTGTGTGATTTTGTTTCATTTTTACTGATTTTTTTTTTCTTTCTATCTGATATTGTGCCCCTCCACAAAGCTTTTTATTTTGGATATGGTATATTTCAGTTATAAAGTTTTCATTTGATTGCCTTTTATTTATATTTCTATTTGGAATTTTTTTTTTTTTTTTTTTTTGCCCAGACCATTCTCCCCCCTTTTTTTTTATTTTTAAATTTTTTTTTAACGTTTATTTATTTTTCAGACAGAGAGAGGCACAGCATGAATGGGGGAGGGGCAGAGAGAGAGGGAAACACAGAATCGGAAGCAGGCTCCAGGCTCTGAGCCATCAGCCCAGAGCCCGACGCGGGGCTCGAACCCGCAGACCGCGAGATTGTGACCTGAGCCGAAGTCGGACGCTTAACCGACTGAGCCACCCAGGCGCCCCGATTCTCCCCCTTTTTTAAAATTTGTTTCAACCACGTTCTTAATTGCACACTGAGACATTTTCAGTATGACTGATTTTAAATACCTATTGGATAATTCTGGCATCTCTGCCCTCTTGGTGTTGGCGTTAATGGATTGTCTTTTAAAATTTTTAAGTTTAGTTTGAGATTTTCCTGACTATTGGTACGATAAGTGGTTTTCTATGGAAAGTTGGACATTTTTATATTATGACATTCTTTAAATCTTCATTTTAACTAGCTTTCTTTGACTTTACTCTGGCAGGGGAGGGAAGACTAATTCATTCTTGTCAGGTGTCATTACATGACACCGAGGTGGGGGCCCCTCATAATTGCTTGGCTGGGGTAGAAGTCTCAATTCTTTACGTGGTGCCTAATGTCACTGTGGTTAGACTTACTTGTTATTTGTTATCAGGTAATTCTGGAAGTTATAACTATCCACTAGACCTCCTCTGATATCACCCCAGCAGGGAAAGTTTTCTGCACATTTGGGGTAGATATCTAGGCTACCTACATGTCTCCCATGACACTGCAGCATGGTGGGAGGAAAGATCTTGTTATCTTCGGATGGTGAGAAGTCTTGGTTTCTTACTTGGCCTTTTTTGACATTACTTAAGCTGGGGTAATGAAGACCTGCATTGCAGCCTCATGAGGATGAATGTCTAGGCTTCCCATTTTAGACTTTTTTTTTAAATTTTAAGTTTATTTATTTAAACACAAGTTAGCCAACATGCACTGCAGTATTGGCTCCAGGAATAGAACCCGGTGATTCATCACTTACATACAACACCCAGTGCTCATCCTAACAAATGCACTCCCCAATGCCCATCACCCATGAAGGGGGAGGAGAAGGAAAAAAAAAACTTCAAATGTACTTCAACTTGGAAAGAGAAAAGAGTAGTCTTATAATGAAATGGCGCTGAAACAATGACATATTTTTGCATAATCATATGCAAAACAAGATTGCATACATAACATGGAATGTAAAACTACAAAACTTTTATTGAAAGCTTAGGGGAATAAAATTATAAACTTACGTTAGGTAACAGGTTCTTAGATACAAAAGAAAAAAATGTAGAAATTGAACTTTGTGTAAGCCTAAACTTTTTGCTCTTGGATAACATTGAGAATAAAATCAAGCTGAACATCAGAATATATTTGAAATTATTTATTTAAAAAATTACTTATACTCAAAATATATAAAGAAATTTCAGAAGTAAGCCATAAAAAAAAACCAATAGAAAAATGAGCCAACATTTTGTATGAACACTATCAAAAATTTTGCAGTTGGCAAGTAAACACGTGACATGATGCCAAAATGAGTCACTAGAAACATGCAGATTAAAACCGCAATGCCACCCCTACTAGACTGGCTAAAATGAAAAAAAAAATTAAGTAAAAATAAAACTGATAGTAACAAGTGCTAGTTAAGATTCACAGAGCAGAGACAGAAGTGAAATGGCTTGAAGGCAATTGTCTTTTTCTGTTTCATCTATTCAAGCAATGGAAGCTAAGAAGAACGAAGTTGTTTCCATATTTAGAGCGAACGAGAAAGACGAGAAAGAAAAGAGCTATTGCTTACATTGTAATATATCCCCAGTGCTGAGAGCAGCTGAAAGTCTCTGAAAGATATTCCTTGTTCAGGAACACCTGCCTCAGAAAGTCCATTTAGCAAACTCGTTCACATTCAGCATGAATGTAAAGCTGTTACTCCTCTCACTCATATGCTTGCTTGAAAGTATAGTACTGAAACGAACATTTAAAGTATTGAATAGTAATTGTTAATGCAATATGCAGTTTTAGGACTGTTTGATGGATTACAGGATTTTGTAGAAAGTATATCATTGTAGGATAATTTTAGATTCAGACTATAAAGACAGCTAAGTGCAATATTGGTGCCAAAGCATGAGCATTTAAGAATTTGGTAGATGTCCTAGTTAATTTGCCTGCTTCTAAACATTTTTTAGTTTTTTCAAGAGTATAGATGTTTTCATTATTTTGTGTTATACTACCTAATGCTTCTAAGATAAAGCAAAGCCAGTGACTACTGATTTACAAATATTTGAGTGTATGTGTGTGTGCGTGCACACATTTGTATTTGTCCACAGCTGCTAATTTAGTGTTACTGTAACACAGTTATAGTTTGTATGATTTGTCAAAATAGAGACAGGAGTAGTGCAATAAGATGTAAAACTAAGGATTTGGAACTCTGCATTTAGGTAAACGGAAAGCAAAATAATTTATAGTTCAACATTTTCTGTCCACAAGTAATTCTTCTTTCACAGTTTAGCAGGGTTCACAACGTAGACAAGTGATTCATAAAGTAGAAATTGGTCTTGCTATGAAAACAGACACCATTCCTGCTAAGACACTCCAGGAATATGAATTGAAAGGGAAGCTGATCTATTTTTTGCGAAAATTCATGTTGTGTTCTGCAAAAAATCTAATAGAGAAATACAAACTTGAAAACAACTCCCTTTTGACAACATTCTCACCTTGGATATCACAACAGCACTGAAATGAATAGGATGTGTTTCCATATGTGTTAATTAGATTTGTCACCACACACTGTTCATCTTTATAGGGGTTTAGTGTCTACCAGGAATATCAACTTTCAATATTTGATATATTGATTTTGTTCTTTAATCTCTCACCTTAACTCCCATTTTTAGCATGATGTTTTTCTCTTATTATTACATTTGTTACTGCTGTGGATTCTGGCACACAGGTAGAAATGACTCTAGAAATAGAAGATGATTAAAATGGGCAGATATCTTTTTAGTCTTTTTTTTTTTTTTTTACCGCTTTCTCTCTCTCTCTCTCTCTCTCAAAAAAAAAAAAAAAAAGAAATGAAAAGCAAAATAATTCATTAGAAAAACTCCCATAGTGGGGCACCTGGGTGGCTCAGTCGGTTAAGCGTCCGACTTCGGCTCAGGTCACGATCTCGCGGTCCGTGAGTTCGAGCCCCGCGTCAGGCTCTGGGCTGATGGCTCAGAGCCTGGAGCCTGTCTCCGATTCTGTGTCTCCCTCTCTCTCTGCCCCTCCCCCGTTCATGCTCTGTCTCTCTCTGTCTCAAAAATAAATAAACGTTAAAAAAAAAATTTTAAAAGAAAAACTCCCATAGTCCTCTATTGTTATGGGATAAAAATGAAAATTGTCATAAGTTCTTATAAATCAAATGCCTATTAATTCATCACTGCCACAATAAAGATGATGACAAATGTGTGTGTGGATATATATAAATAAATGATATGGAGAGATAGATAGATGTAGATAATGTATCTTTCATTTTATTAAATATAAATACCTTTTCCAAGGGAAGGAGAAGCTTTTAAAAATACAGTTGACTCTCAGTAAATAAATGATGAACACTGCGACTTGGGTTTTTCCAAAAGCAGAGCCTTAGAGAAAGAATTGTGTTCAAATAGTTTATCCAGGAAGTGATTCTAAGAAGCACAAATGGCTGAGGGAGAGTGAGACAAGAGGAGCCAACATAAGGATGTACCAGAGTTGCTGTTGTGGGGTCCCTGAAACACATACAGGAGTCTTCCCAGTATTGTGTCTCTCAAGGGCTGAAGCTGGAGCGTTCATCCACCAGCTTGTCCTTGCTCCCTTTCACTTTTCTCCCATTTACATTCCTGTGCTTCCAATTTTGCTGTGCGGCAAATATCAGAACAAGATACGGTACAAGACTGAGTCGGCGTATATGCAGGGCAAGGTCCATCTGAGTAAGTCTGGAATTGCACACTGTCACTGTTGCTAAAATAAGAGATAAACCAAAGGCTTCGGTATGCCTGATTAAAGACATTTTACAGAACTGTGATTATTTTGACCACTTCTTTCTGAGTTCTGCTTTTGGGTTTAGGATATTATGCTATATCTCTGAAGGAAAGGAAAGCAAGTAGAAAACACAGGTTTCATTGGTCCTTTGTGAAATAGCTTTATTGCCTGCATGGTTTAAATGAGATCAGTGATGATACTTAAAATAGAATGTTACTTCTTTTATTACGTGTTATTACTTTTAAATGTTACTTCCCTCAATCAGCCAGTTTGTGATAAAAAGTAGTTTAATTTGTCTCTTGAATTTGGTGAGTTACAAACTTAAATACTGTCACTAAAACACTATCTTCAGGTATAAAGATTTGGTGAGGGAGGAAAGGCAGAAAATGAATCAAATTTGGTCTATGCAGGGTCAGAATTTGTTTACATTAAAGTGATGTTAATGTATTACTCAGCTTTTTTTTTACGAGACTGTCAGATTTCAACAAAAAAATCACTGTACCACCTGTTTTCTTTTATCATAATAGAATCACGGCTGTACACTTAGGCACATAGTGAAAGACATGTATTAATTCTGTTCAGTTCAAGGTGAGTAGAAATGCTCGAAACTACTTTCAGTGCAGGGCTCTTAACAGAGCAGGTGGTTATTTTTCATGTACTTTCTTTCTCCCTCCTGGAAGCTGGCCCATGGATAGTAAGAAGAATCTATAGAATGGTGGAGCCCATACCATAGAAGGAACTTAGATCCCTGAATAAGGGGTTTAGTACACACAGCTTTCTCATTGACATGGGCAGCTAGCTCACCTTGGAATTGTTATATAACAAGCAATAAACTTAGTTTTCTTGAAAGTGTATTATTTTGTAAGAAATGAATGAACAGATGAATGAATAAATTGATTCATTCATTTACTTATTTACTTATTTATGTCTTATTCTTCTACCATCCTGGGACACCAACATAAGATTTTTCTTTAAGTTTATTTATTTATTTTGAGAGAGCGAGGAGGAAGAGAGAGAGAGAATCCCCAGTAGGCTCTGTGCTGTCAGTGCAGAGTCCAAAGTGGGGCTTGATCTCACAAACTGAGATCATGACCTGAGCTGAAATCAAGAGTTAGCAGCTTGGGGCACCTGAGTGGCTCAGTTAGTTAACGATTCAATTCTTCACTTTGGCTTGGGTCATAAGCTCACAGTTCATGAGTTTGAGCCCCAACTCGGTCTTTGTGCCGATAGCTCAGAGACTGGAGCCTGCTTTGGATTCTGTCTCCCTCTCTCTCTGCCCCTCCCTTGCACTCACTTTCTCTCTCTCTCTCTCTTTCTTGCTCTTTATCTCAAAATAAATAAAAATAAATTGTTTTTTAATGTTTTTTTTGAGAGAGAGAAACAGAGTGTATCATGAATACTCATCTTGTCTTCAAATAAATATGTCTTCCCTGTACCTTTGTAAAAATTATCCTCACAAACCCCAAAGATGACTCACAAACCTAGATTCACCTTTCTTGTTCTTGTTTTCTTTAAAAAGGTAGATCAAAACTCATCCATTAGAAAATATATCTTAACAGAATAGCATAATCTCACCAAATTTATATTCACTGAGTTAATTAATGTTAGAGGGCAGCATTGTGTGGTGGTTAAGAATTGGTTCTGAACCAAAATGCTTGTATTTATATCTTGACGTCACTACTCACTACCAGTATAAAATGCTTAGAAAAACTTATGACACACAAGTGCTCAATAGTGTTAACAGTAGTTTGTGCTTTTTAATGGTGATTTATGTAGCTATGCACAGAAATTTGGACTATAAACAAAGCTCATAAAGGTCTATTTGTTTGCAATCAATACTGTATTTATGAAGCAGTTACCATTTATTAAATGGGAGGGGTGTTTCAGTAGGAGTAAAGCACACAACAATAACAATAACAACAACAACAACTAGAAATAAATGAATTCAACAAATCCTTGCCACAGACTTTTTGCTTTCTTTTGGTTTACATGCACATAGTGGAAAAAATTATTATTTTCTTTCCTTCTAATAATTAACATCAGGCGTTCTTTACTAATGTCTAAACAAAAGAAATATACAGAAATCCCAGCATTCATACAAAGATAAATTGACTGTTCAGGTGGGTGAAATTTAGGGTAACAGAATATCAGAGGCAGATTGAAAGGAAAAAAAATAAGGAAAATACACTATTGTGTAGCAAATAATAATTGAAATTCATATGGTTATTTTATAACATATATAATATCTTCTTAATCTCAGCTAGTCTTCTTAAAGTTAAAAATATAAGGTAGATATTAATATTTTCTTTTCTTTGAAAGCAAATGGAGATTAAAAGTTGTATAATATAATAATATACACATACATCAAAATGGTATGACTTTAACTAAAACCCAGGACTATAACAATAATGGTCCTTCTTGCAAACATCTAGAGAATTTTGAATAAACAAAGAAATCTAAGGCTTATTTTTGCCATTTCTACACTTAGCTAAATGACTTTAGCAAAGAAATACTATGATGACAGTGTGCCAGTTAAGTTTATTTTAAAGTAATTATTATAATTATCAGTCTTTAATATTTTCTTAATGTTTGTAACTGAAACTTTCCAGACCCCTTAATGGAACAATACGTTAAATAACTAAATAAATGTACTTTTTAAATTGTTGAAAAACATGCATTTAAAATATTATATATCTTAAATATCTATTGGTGATAATTAGGTACTTTATTTTCCATAATATATAATGACTGGAAGCATAATGATTCACAGCTTGTGTAAATGTCTTGTAATAAATGGAGAACATATATATTTACAAAGATGTGGATTATTTCTTAATCTAAATGTACAGGGGAGGACAGAGACATATTTAGCCTAACTATTGTCAAAGCATAAATGAAGTTCTCTACTTTGTGATTAAGTTTAGAATAAGTTTTTTTTTTTGCTTAATGCCCAATGACAGCGTCAATAGAAAGTGACTGTGGGAAAAAGGTTGTCCAAGGCGGTAGCATAAGAAAACCCTGAACTTAACCCCTCCATAGATACACCAAGTCTAAACCCACATATAAAGGAATTTCTCCTGAAGAACTGAGGCTGACTGAACAACTTTTGAACAACCAACAACAGGGTGCACATAACATAGGAGACATGAAGACAGGTAGTGTTGGCAACCCCCCCCCCCACCCCATGCTATGGCCTACAGTAGGGAGGGGATAGCCCTGAGGGGCCTGTGCTCAGACTTGCTCACATTCAAGCAGAGGGGGAAAAAGTGGTTTAAAGGGCAACTAGACCATTAGTAAAGGAAATCATTTTACTAAGCCTAGAGTGTCTGCCAAACAGGCAGGGAACAGCAGAAGCTCTCCAGGGTCAGAGGCTCCAGCAAGCACATTTTTTTGTTTCCTTTTCACCTTGACAGTGGAGACAGGAACAGGGTTCAGGTGCTCTAGGCAGCCTCTTAGGACTGTGCCAGCAAGCCCTGGGCTCCCAGTCCACACCAGTTGGAGCCATTCTGCCAGTGTGACCCTGGCACAGGGTCCTTGCTGGCCTGTGCCTGCTCCAGCTGTCCCACCGAGACAGTTCTAGTGTGACACCCTCAAGACCTCTCCAGCTTGTGCTCAATTCACCTGTCCCACAAAGGTGGTTCTGGTGCAGTGTGCTCAAGGACCACCTCTGGTTATACACAATCCAGCCACTCTGCCAAGGCGACTGTGTTGCAGCATGCCTTAGGATGTCCCCAAGCCACACCTGCTCCATTCCTGCCACCAAGTGAGCCCCTGTGCAGCACAACATTGGATCCACCTGGCTATACCCACTCCAGTTCCGACTATCCCACCAGGGTGGCCTCAGCACGGTGCACCCTAGGATCCTTTGACTACAACCACTCTAGCTATCTCACCAAGGAGGCTGTGATATGAAGTACCCACGACCACACCTCCTCTAGCTGTACTTACTCCCAACTCCACTAAACATGCCAAGGCTTCTTCAGCAAGCCATGCTTTGGGACACTGTCATCCAGAACACCCCACTCATGCCTGTTCTACTTCCAGCTGGTCTCCCAAAGCTGCCTGGCAAATGCAGTCTACACAGAGGTGGGTGCTACACGAGGTCACTCCTCCAAGACCAGGAGAGGTAGTTATTGTGATTATTTCATACAGACTAACGAAGAAGGTCAAGTAAAATGAGGAGATTAAGGAATATGTTTCAAATGAAAGAACAAGACAGAAAAATAAAACCCTAACAGAAGGAAATAGATAATTTACCTGATAAAGAGATCAAAGTGATGATCATAAAGATGGCTAGAAGATGGAAGAGCACAGTGAGAACTTTAGCAGAGTTAGAAAATAAAGTTAGAAAATATCTAAAAAAAAAAAAAAACTATCAGAACTGAAGAATGTAACAACTGAAATAAAAAATGCACTAGAAGGAATCAACAACAGACTGGATGATGAAATCCAATGATCGTCTCACAAGGTGCAGAAAAAGCATTTGACAAGATTCAACATGCATTTATGATAAAAACCATCAATAAAGTTGGCATAGAAGGAACATACCTCAAAATAATAAAGGCCATAAAAGAAAAACCCACAGATAGCATCAATTTAATGGGGAACAGTTGAAAGCTTTTCCTTTAAGATCATGAAGAAGACAAGGATGTCCAGTCTTGCCACTTTTTATTCAACATAAGACAGGAAGTCCTAGCCACAGGAAACAGACAAGATAGATAGATAGATAGATAGATAGATAAATAAATAAATAAATAAATAAAGGCATCCAAATTATAAAGGAAGAAATTAAACTGTCACTATTTGGAGATAACATTGTACATATATATACACATACATACATATACATAAATTCTATCAAAAAACTATTAGAACTAATAACTGAATTCATTAAAGCTGCAGAATACAAAATTAAGATGCAGAAATTGGTTGCATTTCTATATACCAATAACAGGGTATCAGAAAGAAAAATTATGAAAACAATTTCATTTTCATTTGCATCAAAAGAATTAAATACCTAGGAATAAATTTAAGTAAGGAGGTGAAAGACCTGTACAGATGTACCTCAGAGACATTGAGCATTCGGTTCCAGACCACTGTGATAAAGTAAATGTTGCAATAAAGTGAATCAAATATACCGTTTGGTTTCCCACTGCATGAAAAAGTTATGCTTACATGACTCGTTAGCCTATTATGTGTGCAATAGCATTATGACTAAATATATATATATATATATATATATATATATATATATATATATATACATATCTTAAGTAAAAGTATTGCTAAAAAATGCTGACCATCACTTTACCTTTCAGGGAGTAGTAATTACTGATCATAGGCCACTATAACAAGTATAATAATAATTAAAAAATGAAATATTGTGAGGGGTGCCTGGGTGGCTCAGTCGTTTGGGCCTCCTACTTCAGCTGGGGTCATGATCTCATGGTTAGTGGGTTCAAGCCCCACATCTGGCTCTGTGCTGATAGCTAAGAGCCTGGGGCCTGCTTCAGATTCTGTGTCTCCCTCCCTCCTTCTGCTCTCACTCTGTCTCTCTCTCTCTCAAAAGTAGAAGTAAAACATTAAAAAAAAAATTTTTTTTTAATGAAATATTGTGAGACTTACCAAAATGTGACACAGAGACACAAATTACACAAATGCTGTTGGAAAAATGGCACCAAGAGATGTGTTTAACTCAGGGTTGCCACAAATCTTTAGTTGTACTAAATGCAATATTCATAATATACAATAAAGAAAAATGCAGTAAGATGACGTACGCATGTATGCTGAAAACTAGATGATTTTGATGAGAGTTACTAATTACACAAATAAATGGAAAGGTGCACCAGGCTCATGCAGTGGAAAAAATAATATTACTAAAATGTCTATACTACTGAAAGCATTCTACAGATTCAGTGAAACGCCCATCAAAGTACTGATGGTATTTGTCACAGAACTAAGAAGAAGAATCTTAAAATGTGTTTGGAACCAGAAAAGATCCCAAATAGCAATAATTTTTTTTTGGGGGGTGGGGGGGGGGAACAAAGGTATATATATCATGCTATCTGATTTCAAACTATACTACAAAGCTATAGTAATCAGAGCAGTGTGGGACTGGCACAAAACAGTCACATAGACCAATGGAATAGAATACAAAGCCCAGAAATAACTCCACACATAAGTAGCCAATTAATCTGTAAGAAAGAAGGCAAGAATACTTAATGGGGTAAAGACAGTCTCGTATAAATGTTACTGGGAAAACTATATAGCTATGTGCAAAAGAATGAAACTGGACCACTATCTTTTAACATATTAAAAAATAAATTCAAAGTGGATTAAAGACTTGAATGTAAGACCTGAAACCATAAAACTCATAGAAAAAAAACACAGGTTGTAAATTTTTTGACATTTGTGTGAACAATGCTTTTTGGACCTACTCAGGCAAGGGCAACAAAAGTTAAAATTAAAAAAAAAAATGGGATTACATCAAACTAAAAAGCTTTGGCACAGAGAAGGAAACTATCAACATAATGAAAAGGCACCTACTGAATGGGAGAAGATATTTGCAAATCATACATCCAATAAAGGGTTACCATCCAAAATACATATGGAACACAACTTAATATAAAAACAAACAACGTGATTAAAAAATGGAGAGAGGAATTGAATACTTTACCAAAGAAGACATGCAAGATGGCCAACAAACACATGAAAAGATGCCCAAAAACACTAATAATTAGGGGAATGCAAATCAAAAATGCAATGAGATACCACCTCTCTCCTCCCGGATTATCAAAAAGACAAAAAGGAACAAGTGCTGGCAAGTATGTGGAGAAAACTCTCATAATATCTTTGTAGCAATGCAAATTTGTTCAGCTACTGTGAAAAAAAGTATGAAAGTTCCTCAGAAAATTAAAACCACCCGCAATTCTGCTTATGGACATTTATACAAAGGAAATGAAAACACCAGTTCATAAAGGTATTTGTATCCCTATGTTCAATGGAAACCTTATTTACAACAGTTAAGATATGGAAGCAACCTAAATGTCCATCAATAGACCAATGGATAAGGAAGATGTGGTGTGTGTGTTACAGAATATTAGTCAGCCATAAAAATAGATGAGATTGTGCTTCTTGAGACAACATGGATAGACCTAGAGAGCATTATGTGAAGTGAAATAAGTCAGAGAAAGACAAATACCGTCTGATTTCATTTATATATGGAATCTAAAAATAAAACAAAACCAAACAGAAACAGACTCCTAGATACAGGAAACTGTTGGTTACCAAAGTTTAGAGGATGGGCAAAATAGGTAAAGAGGATTAAGAGGTACAGACTTCCAGTTTTAAAATAAATAAATCATGGGGATATAATATATCATATAGTTGATGATAGTGTAGTAACTTTGTGTGGTGACAGATGATAACTAGACTTATGGAGATCATTTCATCATGTATAAAAATATTGAATTACTATGATGTACTATTGATATAAACGAATAGGATACTGTATGTCAGCTATACGTCAATAAAAAAATAGAAAGTGACTGTAAATTGTAATCTTCATCCCTCATTCTGGGCAAATGAAAACTTCTATGGGTTTCTTTTTAAACTAGATTTTGCAAACACACCCATGAAAATGGAAAAAAAAAACACGAGGTTATTCTGAGATTACTTGTAATGTCTACAATAGATACACTTCAACCATAGCTCTGTTTTATGATGCCAAACATGCTGTTCTCTTTCAATTTATAAAAAAAAAAAGTATAAATTTGCTTTTTATATTGAAAACTATAGCCTATATAATAAAATAAAATCAACAGAAGTCTATTTATTTTTGGCCTCAAAAAGTGACATTTATTAAAAAAAAAAATGACAAGATGTCCATCCCTTGGCTCCCTTCCCTCCCCTCTCCTGCTCCTCTTCAGTGCCCCCTCCCCTCTTATCCTGCCCAAGGACTGAACTCCAGGTAAAGCTAGGTAGCAGGAAGCACCTCAGATGATGGTTTCAGCGACATTGAGGGGTATACATCAACGGAGGTGTTGTAGAGTTCTCATTGTCTTGAGAAATTCTCTTGTCTTCTTCTGTCACCATGTTAATAGCCACACCCTTACATCCAAATGGTCCATCACAATTGATTCTGTAGGTACAGTTTTCCCTTTTGGTAGGAAGGTCGTAATTGAGGACTAAAGAAACCTGCTGCACATCAATGCCTCTGGCCAGCAGGTCAGTGGTAATAAATACTCTGCTAGAGCCAGAGCTGAACTCTCTCATGATAACATCTCATTCCTTTTGGTCCATATCTCCATGCATGGAGGACATGGTAAAGTCTCAAGTGTGAGTCTTCTCAGTGAGCCAATCAACCTTCCTTCAGGTGTTCATGGATATGACTGCCTGTATGATGGTCAGGGTTTCATACAAGTCACACAGTGCATCTGATTCCATTCCTCTTGTTCCATCTTGACATAAAACTGGTGGATATCTCCCAGGATCAACTCCTCTTTCTTGACCAGAATCCAAATGGGTTCCCTCATGAACTTCTTGGTCACCTCAAGCACATTGGAAGGCATTGTAGCCGACAGCAAAACCACCTAGGTGTTGCTGTTGAGCTTTTGGAATATGTCATAGATCTGGTCCTCAAATCCATGGCTTAACATTTTATCAGCTTCCTCCAGTACAAACATCTTGATGTATTTGGGATACAGGTATATCCAGTTAAGCGTATCAAACACATGACCTGGGGTATGATGATATGGGGAACTTCCATCTGCAACTTTTGCACCTCAGCACACACATTGGTCCCCTCAATGCAGGCATGGCAGGAGGCACCCACGTGATTTCCTAATTCCATGCCTATCTCTGTATCTGCTGATCCAACTCTCTGCTGGGTGCCAGGACCGAGGCCTGTGTAGCCTTTAGTTCCAATTCAATCTGTCACAGAATTGATATGGCAAAAGTGACTATTTTCCCAGTCTCAGATTGGGCTTCAGTGATCACATTAACCATTGATACAAGAAAGAAGGGCTCACTGCTGGATGGCAGAAGGCTTCTCAAAGCCATAGGCATAGATGACACGGGAAAGGGAATCAGAGAGGTTCACGTCATCAAAGCTATCAACTGTCTCATTCCAGTTACTCTCAGTGAGGCCTTTGGGGTTCTATCACATTGGGGCCATTGTCTCTGGATTGAGAATCCTGACTCGCAGGCGTGAACCTTAGAAACTCAAATCAACATCATTCTCAATTCTCTTTTTATTGAATTTAAGGAAAATAAAAACAGAAGAAATGTTCCTTAGAGGGCAGAGTATTGTTAAACATACTCTTACTTGGAATGCTATCCCAATAATTAATTACACTGTCTCATACCTGCTGAAGGTTGATATGTGTATTGCCATTAAATACCAATTTTCACCTCAGTAACATTTTTCTCACATTCTCCATCAATTGTTTATTTTAAAGCGCTTTGCTAATATTGTAGATGACAAGATTGTAGGCAAATCTTATGTCACTGAATGTGAAGATTCAACTCTCCTTATTGTAGGGACATGTGTTTTTCTTCATCAATGAATTAATTTTTTTTACTAACTTTTCCCAGATGCCCATGTAACATGTAATCATTGGCTCGTAAGAACTTTTTAAAAACTGCCATGTTGTAGTAGACATTTTGAATAGGGTTTTTTTTTTTACATAATACATAAACATGGCAAAATTTTAGCATTACAAATGTATATGTAACACATTGTACCAGTTCCTCTCAATAAAGGCAAATGTGTTTATAAAATAATGGTGCCTATTTTCAGAAATGACAAGTTGTTTATGTATGTATATATCTACCTATTTATTTGGGCATTTCTCTAGACATAACTATTGATAGAAGTTGAATAAAATGGTATCTAAAATAACTGTCTTCATATAAATTAATTTTTTCACTTTACAATAAATTTTGAGCATTTTAAATATATGCTGATATGGACAAATCACATCAATATTAATGACAACAAAATATTCCATTCTTGATATGCTATATTTCTATAAATTATTTAATTAGCTTACTGGCATTTGAACAATACTATTCAAGAATTTGCAAAAAAAAAAAGAAAAAAAAAAAAAGAGGGGCGCCTGGGTGGTGCAGTCGGTTAAGTGTCCGACTTCAGCCAGGTCACGATCTCGCGGTCTGTGAGTTCGAGCCCCGCGTCGGGCTCTGGGCTGATGGCTCGGAGCCTGGAGCCTGTTTCCGATTCTGTGTCTCTCTCTCTCTCTGCCCCTCCCCCGTTCGTGCTCTGTCTCTCTCTGTCCCAAAAATAAATAAAAAACGTTGAAAAAAAATTAAAAAAAAAAAAAAAAAGAATTTGCTACCAAAAATATGTCTGCAGTATATCTAAATAATCAGTGTTTTAAAATGTGTTTTAGTTAACAAATTAAACTACAACCTAGATGAAAATAATAAGGTTTGTCCTATGATGTGTGTGTGTGTGTGTGTGTGTGTGTGTGTCTGTGTTTATTTATGGGGAAAGAGGAGAAGAAAAAAAGAAGATAAAATTAAATAGGTATTAATGTCCTTGCAGAGAGTAAAACTGATCTTATTAAACTTCAACTTTTATTAGAAGATTTAAATTTAATGTTACCTGTCAAATATGTACATAAAAGTAATCAGAAAATTTGAGAGTAAAATACGTAGTTTTAAATACGTAAACAAAATGAAGCAAACTAAAATCACCAAAAAGTGGAAAATGGAGTGTATAAAATAAGTGAATAATGACAAGTAACACCACATAAAACCAAATATGGAATATATGCAAACTCATCAAAAATCGGTATGCATATGAATGGTTTAAGCCTACTGCTTAAAAGATACTATCTTTCTTCTTAAATCTTACTGTCTCCTCTCTAATGCCATATATTTTTGCACAATAGGATTTTAAAACAAAATGATACAAAAAGTTGAAAAATAAACAGAATGGAAAGACCCACTAAGTGTATATACCAAACTTAGTGGATATCATATTTTTCATACTGGAAAAACTAATCAAGATTTTGAGATGTATAGCATTGAAAAAAAAACATTTATACACACACACACACACACACACACATATATATATATATATATATATATGTATATATATATAATTTTCCACACAAATTGCCAACCCATTTCTGTATCCTTTTGATATGAACACATTAATATTTGATCACTTTCTAGTGTGCATTTTTCATTTTCTCTATTTTCCCTGTTCTCAGACTTGGAAATAGCTATTTCTTCAAGTCTCACCTCTTCATTATATTGGAGAATAGTTTTTAGAATCAAAATCTGGTTGTTACATATACACATTACTCTTAGGAGGTCACTGCTTCTAGATTATTTCAGTAGCAAAAACCTAGAGAATATATATACTTTAAATTACAAGTTACATTCGTATTTCTAACTCAAATTTAACAAAAAGGTTTTTACCTATTTTATTTAGTACTTTTATGCTATAAAACTATTTTATTTAATGCTTTTATGCTGTAAAAACTGTTTCCAAATAAATTCAATATATTTACATTTTTTTAAAACATAGGGAATAATTGTAAATTCATTTATAATACATTTGGTGTAGTTTGAAAGAATGTACTTTTTAAAAGTGTTTATTTTTGAGAGAGAGAGAAAGAGAGAGAAAGTAATTGATCAGGGGAGGGACAGAGAAAGAGGGAGACACAGAATCTGAAGGAGGCTCCAGGCTCTGAGCTGTCAGCGCAGGGCCTGAAGCAGGACTCGAACTAGTGAACTGTGAGATCATGACCTGAGCCACAAATTCAGACACTCAACTGACTGAGCCAACCAGGGGCTCCAAGAATGTACTTTAATGTAGCTTACAATTACATTGTCAACATTACTAACAATAAACCTATTGTTCATTTTTGATTGAAAATGTACCAAAAGTGTATTTATAGTTCTTTCTGTTTATTCATGTATGTGTGTGTGTGTATAAATCTATATAAAGAACTGTGTTAAAATTACTTGAAATATTATTTATGTCTTATGTCTGTGGGGTTTTTTTGGTGTTTTTTTCCAATTTTATTGAGTTATAATTATAAATAACGTTGTATAAGACATGGATGTGTTACCTATTTAATAAAGAGTTGGACTTATTTTCTAATGTTTGTGCCTAATTTTGCATTTATTTTTCCTACTTTTTAAGGTATTTCCCTACAGGTGGATGAATTTCATTTTTGGAAGTGTAAAAGAAATACGGTTCAAAGTCAAAATCATATAAATGTATTTGCTTCTCCCTGTCAATTCCCTTTTTCTAAGTTTTATGTAAAATTGAGTAGTTCATATTTCATTCTTGCTCTCTTTAGAAATTAAAAAAAATACATATATGTTAATCTTATTTACCTTCTTTCTTACAGAGAAGAGCAAGATCATACTATATTGGCTTTTTCTCCTCCCCTCTACCCCCAGTTGCTCACTCTGATTTCATCACATTCTTCCTTATTCTTTCTCACAAAATGATAGATCTCTTCACAGATGAGTATAATACAATTTAGACTCTAACGACAGGATCTTTCTCTTGTTTCCAATCTCAAAAATACAAAATTAACAGAATAATTAGACTTTGCATTAGTTTACCTACTGTTGAAATACACACACACACACACGCACACACACACACACACACACACACGTACGTATATAAAAAGATTCACACATGTATACTATGGGTCTCAATCATTATATACATACTTATATGGAAAAATTCTAAAGGATTTTATGGGTTCCAAATCCATTTTCAGTATTTCGTTCCTTAAAAAATAATGATAAAAAGCATGTCTATGTCAATAACATTTTTTCTGGTCTACTCTTGTTTGGTGTTTCACTGTCTGATAAGAGAGAATGTAATTCTTACAGCATTCTCATTTCTGGGTTTTATTTTTTTTTTTATACCTTGACACAAAGCATTTGTTTTTAGTTTTTGTTTTTTTTTTTTTTTTCCTGTGCTCAAAGGGAATGGATGAAGATTCTTTTCCCTTATATAGTCAGCTCTATTTTTTTTTCCCATAGTGATCAGTGTTGTTCTGTTTCTACGGTGTTCTCTGAATCTACTAAAGAAATATGATGGGGTAAAAGAATAATCTTCTAACTTGTGAGTTGTAACTAAAACTAAATCTTCATTTTCCTGTCACATAGTGTTGTACATGATAAGATATTACAAGAACTAATTCTAAAGATGCTTACAAGAATGTGCTCGAGTGCCAGCTCTTGTTCTTACTGGCTGTATTGTCTCAACCATTTTGTTTTACTTCTCTAATCTTTGGCTTTATTGTCTACAAGAGAGAGAGAACATAATAATATAATGGTTATTGTATTATATTTACATAATTATTTGTGTATTACTTTAACTTATATTTATATAATATATAATAGTATGAGTAGTAGATTATTGTTAGAATTAAATGAGATGGGGGGCCTAGGTGGCTCAGTCAGATCAGTAGCCAACTGGCTCATGTCATGACCTTGTAATTCTTGAGTTTGAGCCCCCACATTGGACTTCAGCACAGAGCCTGCTTGGGATTCTCACTCTCTCCCTCACTCCCTACTCCTCTCCCCTTGCGTGTGTTCTTTCTCTCTCTCAAAATGAATTAATGAACTTTAAAAAAAATTTTTTTAGAAAGAATTAAATGAGAGAATATATATCACATAGGAAATAGTCTGACCTATAAGAAATGGTCAATGTTAGAACTTATTTGTATAGTTGTTATAATAGTTATAATTAAAGCACTCTGTAAAATCTTCTGTCATTAAAAGCCAGAAAGCTACAGGGTAACTTCATGCTATAATTTAGATAAACATGATTAACATCACAATGTTTATGACATAAGATTTACTGAGATATATTAAGATGCAAATTTTCATACGGTGTTCGTTGCAAAAATAAAAGATTAAAGGAATATAAAGTATTGCTAAACAAACATTGAAAGGTTTGTGATAATAAAAGTAATTGTGATATTCTTCATATGTGTACTTTAACACATGTATTTATTTTATTTAAACAACAGGTATTAATATTACAATAAAATAGTAAATAAGTAAATAAAACACAGAAAATCATACCATGTTTTTAAATAATGGGCTTAGGAAATAATTCATCCATTTTCTCCAAAACACAGATGTTTTTAAAAACATAAACTATTACTTATTAAGAGCATGAAAGTGATCTGCAGATGTTACATAACAACTTAATGCAAACCACGATACTTTGAAGGTGCATCTAAAGCCTTCTCAAATGAAATATCAAGGTTACCTGTTTAAGCCATCTAAGCCATCCCCTCTCTTTGCTGACTGCACAATATTTATCTTGACAGATGTCAGCTTTATAATGCTTGTGAGAAGTTTGTGGCTTTCATTACCTGGATTTACAATAGTGTGCAACAGAGGCTTAAATTGCACATGAGCCATGACAGCTGGCAAAAACATGCCAGAGGACAACTTTGTCAAACCTAGAAAGCTCAAGAGAAGCTTAGTGGAGTGAATGAAAAACATAAAAGTTGGAGAGCCTAGAGACAAAAAAGAAGAAGAAGAAGAGAAGGATGGCTAAGCCTCCAGATGACTGCATTGGCATTCATTACATGTGCCTATGGACAGACGAGTAGCGTTAGCTGAAATCATTCAGAATACGTGCAGAGGGTGTATTAGTTACATGTGTGTTCAGTGGATTTATGTCTATATTTTATCCTCCTACAGGTTTATAAACTGATTTGATTTGCTTCAATTTGGTTGCTTATCAGCCAATAATAAAAGAAAAACTTCTGTCTCTTAAATAATTCCCATGGAAAAAAAATAGGTGAATACAAACTTTCAGTTAGTCTTTGCCTCTTAGAAATTTAAGGAAAGGTTGGGGCGCCTGGGTGGCGCAGTCGGTTAAGCGTCCGACTTCAGCCAGGTCACGATCTCGCGGTCCGTGAGTTCGAGCCCCGCATCAGGCTCTGGGCTGATGGCTCGGAGCCTGGAGCCTGTTTCCGATTCTGTGTCTCCCTCTGTCTCTGCCCCTCCCCCATTCATGCTCTGTCTCTGTCTGTCCCAAAAATAAATAAAAAACATTAAAAAAAAAAAATTTTTAAGAAATTTAAGGAAAGGTGAAGATCATCATTTACCTTATTTATATCATTTATAGGAAACTGCAGTTCTTAGAAATAATGAATATTCCATGAAGTAGAGGGGCAAAAGTAAATTATGGAGCAGAGTTTATATCTCTAATTTGAAAACAATCAGAGTATTTTACTGTTGTTGTCACTGAAATATTCTCATTAAAAATAAAGTGGCAGTGAAAGTAAATCTAACTATATTCACTTTGGGGACAAAAGCAACAGTATACTTAAAATAGATATGGCCTTATTCTCTTTAAATTAAATTGAAAACAATCTAAAATATTATGACATGATACTAATCATGATAAACAAAACTAATATTTCTTTTAAGAACACTCATGAACAGATATAGGACAAATATTTCATTTAGTTTTTGGTTCCTTTGAGAGTCATTAGAAGCAACTAATAATGATATCATTCCATTTTTCTTTTCCAACACACACACACACACACACACACACACACACACACAAAGATACATACTTTTTGAGGTTTAATAATATATCAAATACTTCATATTTATTCACAAGAGTCAGTAGCATAATATAAAGCAATAGGATTAATTTTTAAAATATATATTGGCATTCTACCTGTGTAGTTGAAAAATGGACTAGAGGGGCACCTGGGTGGCTCAGTTGCTTAAGCGTTCAACTCCAGCTCAGGTCATGATCTCACAGTTTGTAAGTTCAAGCCCTGAGTCGGGCTCTGTACTGGCAGCTCAGAGCCTGGAGCCTGTTTCGGATTCTGTGTCTCTCTTTCTCTCTGGCCCTCCCCCTCTCTGCTCTGTCTCTCTCTCAAAAATAAATAAACATTAAAAAAATGAGTAAAGTATCTCAATAATTAAAAAAGAAAAACGTAGTAGACACAGATATAAAAGTGGTTTTATACACTGTCTCAGTTGTAGAGAATTTTATACCCTAATTTGTGATAGAAATCATATGCAAATAAAATAACTGGAATTATAACAATACATAAGAACTACTAGCAAAGGAGGTGAGACATGAACATATGTATTTAGTTAAGGAAAATGAATACAGCCTTTGTATTAGTCAGGATTATCCAGCCAAACAGAACCAATAGGATGTGTGTATATAGAGAAAGAGAGAAGAGAGGGTGAAGGAGAGGAAGAAATGTTAAGGAATTGGCTAACGGCGCAGAGCCCAGTGGGGGGCTTGAGCCCGGGAACCTTGAGATCATGACCTGAGCTGAAACCAAGAGTCAGACGCTTACACGACTGGGCCACTGAGGCGCCCTGGTGGGTTGATTTTTTAACTTTTTTGTGAAAGATGTTGCAAGTAAAAGAAATATGGTATACTGTTTTCAGATTGGGTCACTACTCACTATTTCTTACCATCAATGGATATACTCAGTATCCTATTTTGTAAAGTTGAGCTATTTATGATTATTTCACCTCAAGACATAACTAACCAAGTATACACCACTAATTTTCACACATGCACTTAATGTTGTGACCTTTAGAGCATTACATTAATGACAAATAACATAGACATTATTCTAAAAGTTTCACTTTTTAAGCAATGACTTTATACCATAAATTCTAATTACATTATTAGGATGACCCAATAAAAATATACTATTCTTTTTTCCCCTGTTGATAAAAATACACTATTCTTTTTTCATGTGGAAAATTGTCACTAATTATGAAGGAAGTTTTCCAAGGATGTTTATATGTATTAAAAAATATTGCTCAAAAACTATGAAAACCTGTCCAGTTAATCAAAACAATTTGTTGAAAAACTCACTTTAAAAACTTAGGGACATTCAATAAATAAATTAATGGATAAAGAAGATGTGGGGCATGTGTGTATATACATATATATTTATAAATCTGAATATGAATATAAATATCTATAATGGAATATTACTTAGCCATAAAAGTAATGAGATCTTGTTATTTGCAACAACATGGATGGACATAGAGGGTATTATGCTAAGTGAAATAAGTCACACCAAGATAAATACAATTTCATTTATATGTGGAATCTTAAAAAATAAAATAAACAAAAGCAGGAACAGACCCATAAATACAAAGAAAAACTGATGGTTTCCAGAGGGGAAAGTGGGAGGGATGGGCAGAATGGATGATGGGGAGTGGAAGATACAAGCTTTCAGTTAGGGAATGAATAAATCATGGGGATAAATGGTATAGCATAGAGACTATTGCCAATGGTATTGTGATAGCATCATATGGTGACAGATAGTAGCTACACTTGTGAGCCTAACATATACAGAATTGTCAAATCACTATGTTGTACATTTGACACAAACATAACATTGTGTGTTAGCTATACTGCAACTAAAAAATAACTCAGAAAAAGAAGAATGGGGATTTCCATATGTGATTAAAATGGCGAAACTGTTAGCAATTAACGTCTCCTAATAGATAACTATAATAACTTTTCAAATACTGCATGATAGGCAAAGTGATGCTGTTATCATGAAAAGAAGGAAAAACTGTCAGATGGCTCTATAACCTCAGTTTTATGCCTGGAGATACTTTCTGGAGTACAGCAAGTCCAAATAGAGCAGAAAATTACACTGAGCTGGAACCACAGAGATCAATGTTATGTTATTGAGGATGCTGGCTTTATGGGCCAAAAACTGAAGAAGATATTGTACAATGAAGGGACTTCAGGAATATGCACAGGAGTTGTCTTGACTTTCTAGATAAATATTAAGCTGAGAAGTTACGAGAGGAGATTTTGCAAGGCTAACCACTCCACAACCAAAGTAAAAAAATAAAAAAATAAACAAAACAAAACAAATGAAAAGGAAGAAAAGAAAAGAAAAGAAAAAAGAAAAAAGAAAAGAAAACTACCAAAGAGGAGCTATTGCCGAGATATGAGCTGAACAATTGTTTGGGTTTGAATATAGCTGCTAGATGTTCAAATTTTTATAAGCTAAAGTGGAGAGATCTCATTTTACACCCCAGGCATTTGATAAGCTCCCAGAAAGACAATACATTAAGAATAAGATTTACATAGTCCTAAAATAAATAATCCCAGACTTATCTTGGTACAATCTAGGAAGAAGCTCAAATAAATCAAGCTCATTTGCAAATTCTACCAGAATGAAATGTCACCTTGTTTTAAGACAACAAAATCTACACATTAATAGCATAACACAGCAATATTCAGTACAAAATAGCAAATTAGTGAATTTAAAAAGAGGAGAAAAACCAATCAAAAGACACAAACTCACAAATGATGAACATGTTGGATTTTGCAGACATAGATTTAAAAGTACTTTTTACAACTATGCTTAAGGATTCAAAGGCAAGGGGAATTGAAGGAGAAAATAGAGGACCTGAAAACAATTGAATAATCAATCAAATGTGTAAGAAAGAGAACTGAATGTAAATTACTGGGCTTGAAACATAAATTCTCTTGAAATCTATTCCTGGAGATTACAACATCCTATCTATCAATAATTGTTAGAAAAAGAAAAAAAATTGACATATTTGACAAATTTGAATTTGAACAAATTCTAACCAAATTAATTATTTTTAAACACCTCAAAACAGAATGCATCTGCCATTGAAAGATTCACCACATATAGTGTGCATAGTGGTAATGATCAATATATAGATCAATAAAAAAGAATAGAGAGTGAAAAAATAATCACAAATTTACAGGGTGGGTTTATTTTTTTACACAGTGCCAAGTTAGTTAAACGGAAAAATCATGGGGGATGGAAAAATGGAAAAAACGGAAAAAAAAGATAGTCTTTCTAATAAATGGTGCTTAACATTGAAGACTTCTATGGACAAAACAAAAAAACAAACAAAACCGCTTCTTACAAAAAAAAAAAAATGGGCAATTGAATAGATCATTTACAAAAGAAGATTGATGAATGGCCCATAGGCATATGGAAATGTGCTCAACATTAGTCACTCAGAAAATTCAAATTCAAACCACCAAATTACTAGACTGTTAAAATCAAAATGCTTGATGATGCCTTGTGTTGGCAAGGATGTGGAGCAAATAGAACTCTCAGAGATTTCTGATCAAAATGCTCAATGATACACCCATCACAAACTTGTCAGTAAACAAATTGTGACAACCCAATTTCAGAGAATACTACTCAGCAGTAAAAACAAACAGATTTGAACATTGGAAAATGGATGAATTTCAAAAATCATGCTATGTCAAAAAAGTCAAACACAAACACGTAAGCATTATATCATTTATAAGAAATTACAGAAAAGGCAAAACTATAGGGACAAAGAAGAGATCAGTGTTTCCTAGCAGTGAGGAAGGAAAGCCAGAGGAGGCATGAAATGCAAAGGAGCCCAAGAATATATTTTAGTTGGTTGGAATTGCTCTGTATCATGATTGATGACATAATGAATATATACAACTGCCAAAATTCATCAAAAAGTACACCTAAAGGGTGAAATTTATTGTAGTTTAATTTTTATGCTGACATTTTTTTCAGCTAAAACAAAGTTCATGCAATTCAGTAGTGAGATTATACCTCTTCTTTTGTAGTATTGAAGCCCACGCTTGTCCATGAATATTTTTTTTCTTATTCCTTATCACTTACATGTACAGGGGCTACTGATGTGCTTCTACTCTGAATAGCAATTGAATCTTCTTATTAGAGGTCCTGCCCTTGGGGTGCCTGGAGGGCTCAGTGGGTTAAGTGTCCAACTCTTGGTTTTGGCTTAGGTTATGATCTCACAGTTTGTAGGATCAAGCCCCATATTGGGCTCTATGCCAAGTGTGAAACTTGGCAAGATTTCTAAGATTCTCTCTCTTCCTTTCCCTTTCCCCCTTTCCCATTTATATTCCCTCTTCTCAAAATAAACATTAAAAAAAAGAGAGAACAAAAACAAACATACAAAAGGACTTGCCCTTAAAGCTGCCTGATCACATTTTACCTGTTTTACCAGATGAGTAAACCAGCATTCCCCTCAGCCTTTTGTAACCCAGTGACTGACAAATATATGTGGGATATAAATATAAACGCTTCAGCTCCTCTCTATCTTGTTAGAGCCACTATGAATTGCTACTTATACTATTTCAAGAGATCTCTGTAGGATGAACTAAAATTTTCCTACAAAGTACTTTGTCTTTATTGAACTTTGCCCCTATCGAACAGTTTCTTTACTCTCCTGATTTTTACTAGAACCCTCTTAATAAATTACTTATATGAAAATGTTTATCCTTGGATCTCCACTGAAATAATCCAACCTAAGAGAAAGAAGATATATTTTGGTGCCACTCATGAGTCTTCCAGTTAAGAGAAGAACATTCAATTAGACTCAGATAAGGTTTAAAATAAAAAGGGACCGTGTTTGAGGAAACACCTCTGGACTGTCCAGTCTCTCAAGATCTCTTATAAGTCTTTTTTCTTTATAGCAACCTAAATTTTCTCCTACTTCATAGAGTTACCTCTACGTAGAGGGAGAATGGCAAGGAGAAGCATGACATACAAACATGTGTTAGAAGAAAACCAAATTTCACATGAAATATATAAAATATTCTGTTGGTTTTTAGGTTGGTGTCTAAGAGTTAATTTGATCTTCAGAGAGAGCATTCTATTTTCCCTGCATGGTTCAATGACATAAGCTCTACTGACTACAACAGACAAAGAATGCTGGGTATGTGGACACTAATAAAAGAAAAAATGCAGTCTGTGCTCAACACTCTAAACTTCCAAGCTATGTACAAAGTTTGAAGATTCTCAGCACCTGGGCATTCTTCCTTAGCAAAAGATTTGCAGTATTCAAGGAAAAAAAGAAAAAAGGTAACTGAAACCATTGAGGTATTGATGAACGTATCTAGTAGAACAGAGACCTAACTGCACTTGGGTTTACACTGAATATTGTTCGGTCCTTACTAGGAATACTAACAGGTTTGTGTTGAGTCTCCTAATATCTGAATAAGCAAAATGCATGTTCCTGTTTACTTCTTCCAAGTCCTTTCTCTCAGATTCAGGTTATATTCTCAGTGACCTGCTTATTCCCAAGTATTTTACATGAAGGATGAGATTTTTCTGTCATTGAACAAATATAAAACTATTAAAACTTAAAACACACATTTAATCGGATTATATCACAAAGTACAAACTTAATTGTACCACTTAAGAGAAACCATTTTTATTATATATATCTTGAATATTTATACAGACTTGTTTTTTGCTAAGGATGATAGTAATACTTATATGTAACTCACCTGTTTTTCCTTAAATAGTAATCTAAAAATATACTCAGTATCTAATTTTAAATACCATAATAAATTAAAACCTATCAATTGTTTTCTCTCTCTTCTATTTTTTTTAAATGTTTATTTTTGAGAGAGACAGAGACAGAATGTGAGAGGGTTATGGGCAGAGAGAGAGGGAGACACAGAATCGGAAGCAGGCTCTAGGCTCTGAGTGGTCAGCACAGAGCCCGAAGTGGGGCTGGAATCCACGAGCTGTGAGATCATGACCTGAGCTGAAGTCAGACGCTCAACCAACTGAGCCACCCAGGCTCCCTGTTTTGTTTTGTTTTTTCCTTCTAGAAGATAAAAATATTATTCTACTTATAGTTTAGAAAAGAAAAATGTGGCATTCTAAATCCAACTCTAGGGGCAGAAAATTACTCAGAAAAGGTTTTAATATCTAGTCTCAAAAATGGAATTGAACCAAAAACTATACAAAATAAAGGACTAATGTGTAGAAAGAATGTGTTTATGTGAAAAAAATATATAAAACTATAAAGATTCTAAAAGTTGACAAAGGATTCTGCAATTATAAACTCCAATAGTGATTAGACACAAAATCTCTTATAAAATCTAATTTTAAAAAAAAGGCATAGAGGGGAGCCTGGGTGGCTCCGTCGATTAAGTGTCCAACTTCAGCTCAGGTCATGATCTCACGATCTGTGAGTTCGAGCCCTGCATCGGGCTCTGTGCTGACAGCTCAGAGCCTGGAGCCTGCTTTGGATTCTGTGTCTCCCTCTCTCTCTGCCCCTCCCCCATTCATGCTCTGTCTCTCTCTCTGTCTAAAAAGTAAATAAACATAAAAAAAAATTAAAAAAATAAAATTAAAAAAATTAAAAAAGGCATAGAGATGATTTTCCAGGTTTATGTAATAAACCTGTATATGCACAGGTTTGCATGCATACACACACACACACACACACACACACACACGAAAATGGTCACACAATATTTTTTCTCTTTCTGTGTTCTCTCTAGAGTAGTATCAGTGTCTTCATTTTTCCTTTAGGTACAAATAATTCTAAGCACCTGAACAGGCTGAACATTTGAGGTATATTTGAAAAAAAAATCCTTTTGAAGAAAAAAATGTTTGCGAAGACATACCAAATTTCATGTGCTAGGGAGGCTTGGGACAGAGCGAGAGAGTATTATTAGACTTTGAGTAGAGTTACTTAGTATCCATAGTTGTCATGATGCAGTAAAAGTCATTATTGAGCTATTATCTAGGCTGTGAGAGAGAATTACAAATAATGTGGGAAGAAAATTGTTTTGAAGAGAAAATGAATTAGTGGTTGGGTCAACAAGATTAAGAATCAGAGAAAGGTTTGGATATCATAGCTTCATAAAGCTCCCGTGTGATAGCGTCCCCTCCCTAAGGGGGGAAAAAAAAGGCAACCTGACTATACCGTATGTGACAACATTCCTCACAACCTTGGAACATGAGACCGCTTAATCAGACTACGTGTGTGTGTATGTGTGTGTGTAGTTACCATATATGGGAGACAAAAAAGTAAAAAAATATATATATAAAAACTATGGCATGTGGCGTTCCAAGCTCAGTTCGGGTACAAACCCAACTGAGCAGTGCTGGCACAAATAAAGTTGCTTTCTAAAAAAAAAAACAACAACAAAAAAAACCTTGATGTCAATTCTCTGTGCAAGAATCCTGCTACACCAAAGTAGTGAGTCAATAAAGCCAATATTTTAGATTCGTAATTTTCAAGAATTGTGAGCAAGTATATCACAAGTCTGTATTGAAATAACATAATTTTTAAAGCAGTTTTAAGTCATTTATTTTATCTAAGTCCATTATCTTGATATTTGAGATACTTCGCAATATTTTATATTTTGTATTCAAGGCTTTTGGAAGTCTCATTTCTGTAAATTTACTAAAGCCAAATTTACTCATGAGACTAAATATAGAGGAAAAGGAAAGCCCGGGCGGTGCCTTGTTTTAATGATCAAACATTTTGGATAATTGAAATGTTTAATTTGAAAGAGAAAGTTGATGGGTAGAAACATTCATGCAGCAGTCACAAATACGTGAATGAATACATGCCAAACAGTAAAACAACTTCAGTAATTACTGTGCAAAGCATTTTGAATACTATGATGTTTAATAAAAGGTAAAAGAAATGTAGAAAACCTATACATTTTTAAAATACACATTCATAATGAAAATACTAATTTTTTAAACTAATTCAGCTCTTTCTGAGTTCCATTTTTATGTATTGTCTATATACATGGCCTACACACAACTTACTCGCAAAATAGGTTATTAATTTATTATCAGAATGTAATTTATTCATTATTTGCATAAAGCATGCGAGTTGTGCTTATAATCTATACTAACGCAGCTAATGTTAAATAGCTGGTTGTACAATAGCCATACTGCTATTAAAATGTGTTGATACATAAAGAAAATATCCATTAAATTTTCTAACATTTGTGTAAATTAAGTCTATTATATGAGTTACACAAAGGCACAAATTACCATCTAAGTTGTTTTACCAATCAAATTTCTGACGTAGCATTGCAAAGCAGCTCTGTTACTTGGAAAATTAAATGTAAATGTTCTCCTTCATGAGAACATTGATCTCCTTCATGATCTCCTTTTATGATCGAACAAACAGGGCAGCAGATAGGTGAAAGATTGGGTCTAAAATATATTTTCTAGAAGTAATAAAAAGTGCAAGTCTCACAATGACACGAACACTTATGCCATCCAGTACATTTTGTGCTTTTGTGCTATGTACTTAACAGTGTTATTTTTATGAAATACAAAGATTTTCTGTATCGTCAGATATACAGTATCATGAAATGCTTTAAAAATATCACATAGAATAATGATTGTTCCTGTGTTTTGCCAAATACTTAGATAAAAACTTTTAAAGTGCAGTTAATCATGCAACTGTTGTTAAGCAGGTGGCAATTTGGTATCATGCAGATAACCATCTGGCTGACTACGATTTCAAACTTTTCACAGGTCTCCATAGCATGTAAATGTGTCAAAGATTCTTAGCACTTTTGAAAAAATGGCTTTGCTGTCATATTTTAAATACAGCGATACACAAGGTAGAGTGTATGACTCTATGATAGCTTTACAAAATATTTAATAAATATTTACCAGGTTTCATGGAGACTTTTCTCTTGTTATTTTGCACATATGATTTCTTAGAAAATGCACAGTTTGTTGTCTGTAATTGTATTCTATGTGTGTTTAATTTCTCTTCACTTCTTGCTTTCTCGACTTATTCCACATGCATCGGTGGCCACCTTAATGTTAAAATACTTATACAGTTTCAAGGACTGACTACTATCCCCTAAATAGAGAATTTATACTTATCATAAAATATTTATCCTTCTATTTCTGGAAAACACCTTTTATTTCTACCACTTAATGTCTAATTAGAAAATAATATATATTCATTATATATTTTATATAATCACTTATATAATACATGCAACATGTATTTTATGAATAGAATATGTATATATGTATTCATATAACATTTGTTATATATAATATTTCACATAATATACATTACATGTATAATAATATATTGTACATATGCCATATATGTGTGTGTGTGTGTGTGTGTGTGTGTGTGTGTGTAATTTATATGTATGTAAAATCACCACCAAATGAGAAATAACCACAATTAAGTTTCTGGAAATATACACACAAATAAGGTATTATTTGCACATACATGCATGTGTGCACACACAAAAATACATGCATATCAATTTTGAGCCAATTTAAGCTCATAAAATATATATTGTTTCAGAATGTGTTTTTCAAGTTTTTATTTAACTTCCAGTTAGCTAACATACAGTATAATTTTAGTTTCAGCAGAATGTACTTTTTTACTTAAAATTTTGAGATTATTTTTCAGTAAGAATTCTTTGGAAATGTTTTATCCACCTTTAAAGGGAAATATACAAGTTACTATTTGTAGGTGGCTATTGAACATTTAGAAATATTTTTTGAGTACTTTTCATATTCTTTACAAGGATATGGAGGCCGAATTTATAATGTCAAAGTAAAATGGACTTTTCACACAACACACGTTTCAATTTAGAAAACGCTTTCCTCCCTTTACTGATTATCTGCATATTTTAAGTATGTGCCATTCTCCTCCAATAAAGTATATATTCTTCCACATGAGAAATGAGTTATGTCTCATTCCTCTTTTCATTCCTTTGTGAAGTCTATATTAACTGATGGTTTTATTAAATTAAAAAAAAAAAAACACCCTGATCTAGTTGTTGAATTTTTGTATATAGATGAGAATCCAATACATCCTATTTTGTTTCCTTATTTCAAGTGTCACCCATGAGTACTGTTTTTGGTTTTTATTATTTCAAGTGTCATCCATGAGTACCTGTTTGTGTTTATTGTGAAGTTAACAAAATTGTTTCTGTTCATACTATTTTGCTAATCTTACTGCGTCTGTTTTTAAACAGTGAATAGTTGCTATTTTTAACTATTGTTTTTAAACAGTGGATATTTACTATGTTTGGTAAGAATCAAGGACACTATTATACTAAAACTGAGATAACATTAGGGGTCAAGGAAGATGGCAGAGTCAGAGGATCCTGAGGTCACTTTGTCCCACAGACATACTGAGGCTACAGGTATATATAATGTAACTCACTCTGAAAATGATCTGAAGACCAGCTGAACAGCACTTCCACAGCTAAAGAGAAAGAGAAAGCCGCATTGAGAAGGGGAAGTGGGGAAGAGACATGGTTGGAACCCAACCTTTCTGTGCAGTGACCCACATGCAGGAGAAATATCACAGGTATGGAGGTTCTCCCTGGGGAGCAAGGGAATCAAACCCTACATCAGGCACACCCTACCTTGGGGATCTGCACTTGGAAGACAAGCCCCATAATGTCTTTGAAAATCAATGGGACTTAACTCGAGGAAAGCAAAGATTTACAGGAAACTCAGATTCTGCTCTTAATGGGCCAACACACTGTATCACTTGATCTGAGACCCAGCACAGAGGCCGAAATTTCAAAGGACCTGGGTTATAAGTGAAGGAGATTTATTGACTAATTTTAAGATGTACTGGAGGGACAGGGAACTGTAGCAGCTTTCTCCAGGAACGGAAGTCTTGTTGGGCACCATTTTCTTGCCCTCCTTCGGCGTAACTGGCACTTTCCATTTACCTTGGGAGTGCTGCTTGCCCACCCCAGTGTTTCTGTGAAAATCCACCCCAATGAGCAAACACACCTTTGCAAAGCGAATACCTCCTGCCACACCCAGTGGGCAGCAACAGTCAGGACCAGTATCCCCTCCATAGTGACTACCACCCCACTACACTCCGCGGATAGCCCTGGCCAGAACCGGTGCCACTACAAAACACATTCTGCCTCCGGGAGGGGGTTACAATGCTGCCAACATGCACCCCTGTCAACAGTTGCAGCCAAGGCTCTCAATTAGCTGTACTAGGAGATAATCCACCCACCGGCCACAGGCGGGCCTCTAGCCAGCACACCAAGTCACAATCCATCAATACACCCAGTCAGGCTGGGGGCCAGCCCCGCCCACCAGCAAGCCTACTGCAGGTACAGCTGGGCCTCCTCGCTAGCTGTGCTTGGAGGCCTTCCCTGCCAACCAGTATACACAGTAGTCATAACCATTCACTGCAGCCCACTAGGCTGGGGCCAGCCCCACACGTCGGCATACTGCACACGTGTGCAGCAGTCACGGCCCAGTCACAGCAGGAGGGTATGCAAGCCTACACAGAAGGCACTCCTGGAGCACCTGATTCTGTACTACTGGGCCCCACAGGATGCCTTATATCTAAGTGCACTATCTTGAAGACCAGGAGGCATAGCTGAGCTACCTAATACACAGAAACAAACACGGAGAGATGAAACAAGGAGACAGAGAAATATGTTTCAAACAAAAGAACAATAAAAAATCTCAGGAAAAGAAGTAAACAAAATAGAAATAGCCAAACTACCTGATAAAGGGTTCAAAGTAAGTGTCATAAAAATGCTCACCGAACTTGAAAGAAGAGTGGATGAACTCAGTGTGATCTTCAACAAAGAGAACAAAAATATTAAAAAGAACTAATCAGAGTTGAAAAAATATAATAGCTAACATGAAAATAGACTAGAGGGACTCAACACTAGATTAGAGGATGTAGAAAAGTGGATCAGCAATCTGGAAGACATGGTAATAGAAAGCCACCCAACTGAACAGAAAAATAAAAAAGAATTTAAAAATGAAGATACATTAAGGGACCTTTAGGACAACATCAGCATACTAACATTCACATTTAAGACATCCTAGAAGGAAAAAAAAGACAAGGCGGCAGAAAACTTGTTTGAATAGCTGAAAACTTCCCCAACCTGGGGAAGGGAACAAACATTTAAGAGCAGCACAGTGAGCTCACAATGAGATATACCCAAGGAGGTCCATGCCAGAAACACAATAATTAAAATATCAAAGTTTAAGATAAAAAATGAGTTTTAAAAGCAGCAAGAAGGGGCGCCTGGGTGGCGCAGTCGGTTAAGCGTCCAACTTCAGCCAGGTCACGATCTCGCGGTCCGTGAGTTTGAGCCCCGCGTCAGGCTCTGGGCTGATGGCTCGGAGCCTGGAGCCTGTTTCCGATTCTGTGTCTCCCTCTCTCTGCCCCTCCCCCGTTCATGTTCTGTCTGTCTCTCTCTGTCCCAAAAATAAATAAAAAACGTTGGGAAAAAGCAGCAAGAAAAAAAGCAATGTGTTATATATAATGGAAACTTCATGAGGCTATCAGCTGATTTTTCAGCAGAAACTTTGCAGGCCAGTAGTGGGGGTGGGGGGCAAAATACAGTCTAAGTGCTGAAAGGAAAACAAAACAAAACAAAACAAAACAAACCCACTAAACCAAAAATACACTACCTGGCAAAGTTACCATTCAGAGTTGAAAGAGAGAGAAAAAGTTTCCCAAAGGTTAAAGACATCCATCACCCCTAAACCAGCCCTATAAAATGTTAAAGGGACTTCTTTAAGTGTAAAAACAACAACAACAACAACAACAACAACAACAACAACAACAAACAGCCATAACTGGAAGAAAATTACGAAAGGAAAATATTTCACTAATAAAAGCAAGCATATAGTCAAGGAAGTAGATCAAACACTTACAAAACTAGAATAAGCCTTAAAAGAAAATAAGTAGTAAAGTCAATGATATCGACAATAATTAAAGAATATAAAAATAAAAAGATGTAAAATAGGACTCATATACACAAAAATGTGGGAGGGGGATTAAAAATGCAGTGCTTTTAGAATGTGTTTAAACTTAAGTAAGCATCAACTGAATATAGACTGCTATATACAAGATGCTGTGTATAAAACTTATGGTAAGCACAAACCAAAAACCTCTAATAGGTGCACAAAAAATAAAGAACAGAAAATCCAAGCATAACACTCAAGAAAGTCATCAAAACACAAGAGAAAAAAAAGAGGAAAAAAAGAAAAGGGAAAGAACTACAAAAACTAGAAACAATTTTGCAAAGTGGCAATAATTACACACCTTTCAATAATTACTATAAATAAAATCAACTGAATCTAATGAAAAGACATAGGACGGGGCACCTGGGTGGCTCAGTTGGTTAAGCATCCGACTTCGGCTCAGGTCACGATCTCGCGGTTTGTGAGTTGGACCCCGTGTTGGGCTCTGTGTTGACAGTTCAGAGCCTGGAGCCTGCTTCAGATTCTGTGTTTCCCTCTCTCTCTGCCCCTCCCCTGTTCATGCTCTGTCTCTGTCTCTCAATAATAAAAAGAAAGAAAGAAAGAAAGAAAGAAAGAAAGAAAGAAAGAAAGAAAGGAAGGAAGGAAGGAAGGAAGGAAGGAAGGAAGGAAGGAAGGAAGGAAGGAAGGAAGGAAGGAAGGAAGGAAGGAAGGAAAAGACATAGGACAACTAAATGGATAAAAAAACAAGATCCATCTGTATACTGCCTACAAGAGACTGACTTTAATGTTTTTGTTTTGTTTTGTTTTGTTTTTTAGAAAGAGAGAGACACAGCATGAGTGGGGTAGAGGCAGAGATAAAGGGAGACACAGAATCAGAAGTAGGCTCCAGGCTCTCAGCTGTCAGCATAGAGCCCAATGCAGGGCTCGAACTCACAGATCGTGAGATCATGACCTGGGCCAAAGTTTGATGCTTCACTGACTGAGCTACCCAGGTGCCCCAGAGATTCACTTTAGACCTAAAGACATATGCTGGCTGAAAGTGAAGAGATGGGAAAAGTTATTCCATCCACATGAAATTGAAAATAAGCTGCGGTAGTAATATCCCATGTATGTATATATGTGTGTGTGTGTGTATATACACACACACACATATATATTCAGACTTTAGAACAAATACTGAAATGAGAGACAAAAGGGGCATTAGATAATGATAAAGGGATCAATCTAATAAGAAGATATAACAATTATAAATTATGCTCCTAACATAGAGCACCTATATATATATAAAGCAAATATTAACAGATATAAAGGGAGAAATGGTGACACAATAACAGTAGGGGACTTTAACATCCCACCTACATCAATGGGTAGTTGAACCTAGAGAAAATCCATATGGAAGCAGTAGCTTTGAATGACACAAATGGATTTAACAGTTATTATATACAGAATATTTCATTCAAAAACAACAGGATATTCTTTTCAAGCATGCATAAAGCATTCTCTGGGACAGATTCTAACAGCCATAAAACAAACACATTTGACAAAATTGAGCCTTCTGATCAATGAACATTGAGTAGCTCTCCATTAATTTAGTTATTTTTAAAGTTTGTTCGTCAGGATTTTGTGGCTTTCCTCATATAGATCGTTGTACATATTTTGTTAGAATTACACTTAAGGTATTTCATTTGGGGGGGTTATGTAAATGGTATTGCATATTCCACTTGCCCATTGCTGACATATAGAAAAGCAATTACGTATATTAACATTATGTCCAACAATCTTGTTATAATCACTTACCGGTTCCAGGAATATTTTTTGAGGAGTATTTCATATTTTCTACAAAATGATGAAGTTATCTGTGGACAAAGTTTTGTTTTTCCAATCTGTACACTCTTTCTTTCCTTTAGTTATCTTTTTACATTAGCTAGAATTTCCAGTACAATGTTCAATAGGATTAGTGAGAGAGGATATCTTTGCCTGGTTCCTTACTGGGAATGCTTTGAGTTTCTCACCATTAAGTGTGATGTTATAGTTTCTTTTTATAAATAGTCCTTATCAAATTAAAGAAGTTCTCTTTTATTCCTTCTTTGTTGAGATATTTTATCATGGATAAGTGTTGGATTTTGTCAATTGCTTTTTCTGTATCTATTGCTATGATCATGTGATTTTTTTTTTAACCTGTTAATTGACTTTTGAATGTTGAATCAGTCTTGTATACATAGAATAAATCCCAGCTTAGTATACTTTTAAATATATATTTACTATAAATTTTCATATTGATTATTTAGAATATAAATGGAAGACAAAAGCTATTATTTGTGCATTTACTATGACACGGGCACTATGCTATTAAATATGGTACACCCATATTTTAATAAATTCTTATTAGCCTGGTATCAGTATTCCCAATTTTGAATAGGATAATAATAAAACTTAAAGAAGTTTATTATTTGAAAATGTTAAACTATGAAATATAATGTGATGATATTTAAAACAAAGTTTCATCTTATTACACAATATTTTCTAGTCTGTGTTAAATTAACAACATGGATTAAATTAGTCTGATATCATATTTGTGCTTAACTGGCATGTATTTTTTATTTAAATATGTTAAATCACATAAATAAATATATGTTCATGTATATGAGGTTTCATATAAACTGAATTGGGCACACACACATAAAAAATAAAGATAATTTTAAACACAATTTTTAGATACTATTTCAATAGACCATGTTCAAGCAAGCATTTGCTCCTGCTGCTACTATTGGTTTTGTTGTTGTTGTTGTGTTACTATTATTAAGAATGCAATAAAAGTAAATCCTGATTCCATTTGTGGTTTAAACTAATGATCTTTAAAGTATCTCCTCCCATTCTTATTTTCTCTTGTTGAGCAAAGACATGTAAATAATGCCACATCTCTTTGCTAGGAAAGATGTCTTACTGTCCACCCCCACCACCCCCAAAAAATAAAAGATTTGTACTGCAAAATGCATCTCTTCTGTTTAGAAATTAGGATATTTATTTTAGGGAAAAGTAATTGCTTCTTCATACTGTATACTGTAATAGAATTTTCAGTCCAAAAGCAATTTAAGTCAGCAACATATTGAACTATAATTAAAGATTTATGATTCCATTAAAAGGTAATGCTATAGTTAATCCCTAATAATAAAATACTTCATAAAAGTTCAGTGTTATACACAATGCAGAATACGAACATCAAGTTCTCCCAAATATTTACTGGGCTTGTGATTTCACTGAAAATGCTAACACTTGAATTTCAATAATATATTATATTGGCTTTAGATTTAATTGTAGAAGTATGGTTATCTTCCTTTAAATATATGTGCAGAATGTATTTTGTGGGATATATTTATTTAGATAACTGGATACCCTTTAAAATATTGTGATGCTTTACTTCTTTTCAATATACTTTTATTATTAAAAGAAGGATGAGATTCTGGTCAAGATGCCACAGTATATTCAGGCTGCAATGTCCTTTCTTAGCTTTAAATAAAAACAAAACATTATAAGTACAGATAACGGAAAAGGCATAGCCAGGTGGAAAAAAATGGAAATGGACAAAATGCATACAGTATTGAAACCATGGGTCCTTGACCCATAAATATACAGTGATGGCCAAGGACTTGTCTCTGGCACATTAAAGGGACATGTGTACCATGTGATATGAAAACAAGAGTCAGGCTCCCTACTTGACCATATGCATTATTTGTCAAGCTCTGTATCTCAGCGAATGAGGCTGGCCATACCACAGAAGGACCACGTTTTCAGTAGGACTGTCACATTTAGCAAATACAAATACTAAATAAAATGAGCACACTTCTACAAAAAATAGTATCCAGTTTACTTTAAATTTAAATTGAATCGGGCAGCCTATATTTTACCTGGCAACAGTACTCCTGAACCTGTAGCTACAAGAAACATGAACAGCTTCAGAGCTGAGAAAAGATCATGGAAACTCTGCGTTTAAGTTGGTCTCCCCAGTACCCCACACAGTCAAAAGCCCAATATTTTATTGATTTCATACGACTACAAAATTTCATCATAAGCCTCAAGCCCCAAGGACTCATGGGCCAGGGAATAGACCCTAGCAAACTGTTGGTTAGGAGACACTGAAAGAAAATCAAGACAAAGAAAAATATGAATATATTCAAAAAGAAAACTCCTTTTCCAAAGGATAGAACCTATCAAATTCCAAGAAAAGAAAAAAAATCGTGGTAACAAGACAGATTAACAACTAGTACATAAGTTAAATGCAGATTATAAATATAACTTGATAAGGTGGTCTAATGAAGACATTACACTCAGCATGTTTTTGATGCTCAATAGTTACATGAAAAAAATTAAAAGGAAATAGTATTAGTAAGTGAAAACTAAGAATTTAGGACTATGAAAAAATATTTAATTTTGGAAATACTGAACAACATTTATATTGCCCTTAAAATGCAAACAGATAGTACAAACTAGATGAGACATCAAGGAAGAAAATCTTAGCAACTTGTCAGACACTATTGAAGAATTTGCCACTAATGCACCAAAATGTTAAGATGTTCACACGGGTGTAATGTTAAGAATGATCAGAATGTTAAGAATGTTAATGTAATGTTAAGAATGTGACATGTAGAGACTCTGAAATAGACATATAAGTTTCAGAAGGAAAAAAAATGGAAGAAATGTCAGAGTGGCAATATTTGAAGATAGTATTAACATGATTTTTTGATAACTGAAGAAAAAATGACTTTTATTTCTGTATTAACATGTAGGCCTTAAAAGGGTAAGTAAAATATACCTGTGACTATGTCAATCATAGGAAAAACTTTTGGCACAAAAAAAGAATCAAGTTTAGTTTCTAAGACATAAAAGGAAAATCACATTATTTGTGAAAGAAAGAAACTTAACCTGTAATGTAATTAAACTAGATTGCTTTTAACCAGCTGTAAGGAATATCTGAAGAAATGCTGAGGAAAAATAAGTAACAACCAAGAATATTAGCTAATCTGTAATTCAAAACAGGATAACATTAAGACTTTAGTTTGCAATACATGCAACGACCAAGTTAGCTACCTAACAACCATCACTAAATATAATACAAAACAAAACTAAATATAGGGTCTTCGTTAGCAGGGGTAAACGAAGATAGAAATCCTGAAAATTTTAAAAAATCTTATATGGAACTCAATAGTAGCACTATAACTTAAAATTTTCAAGGGGCATGTGTCTTTCTCATTGTCTTCTCAGAAATCTCTCAAAAAGTATAAATCATATGAAATGCAATCTGTATTTGCAATAATAATGGAAAATGTATGTATCCCTGCACTACATTATGTGAGGTAAGTCTGTTTAATGGAGGCAAATGGAATGGTTTGGAAAGATGTCAAGGGAAGATTCCCATCGTTGACAATGTTGTACTACTATAACTGAGGGAAATTCTTCCAAATTAAGTGATGCAGCTTAAGATTCAAAGACAAAATTGGAATGGGGATGTATATTATGACTCAAGGCAGAAGTTTCCTCCTTCCGACCTCATTTGGCATAAAGAAGAAGCTGGAAGGTAGGTATGTTCTGAGCAATTTTACAGAGAAGTTATTTGCAGAAAGTAGGTTTTTCAGTGAGATAGGCTGGTAAAGGAGAACCGTGCTGCACTGAGTTGACTCTAGGTAGCTGATCACTGTTGTTTGGCAGATATACAGACTTAGAGACTGTACTCAAGTAGGTATTCTTATTACACAAGAAATGCTTTTCTCTACTCTAACATGATACTGGTCCTCTGGATAAAAATCCAGTTCAGAAAGTAATTACACCATTCAAATCTAAGTAAAATGTAAATTATCAAGTATGGACCTACAAAATGTAAGGAGAAAAGAGAGAGAGAGTGAGAGACCAGATAGATGGTTACACCCATCAGATTTTTTTTGTTTGTTTAACCAGAGGAGCTCCACCCCTCTGCTTTATTTACAGGAGATATACTCCAGCACCCCAAGTGGATGCCTGAAACGACAGATAGTACCAAACCCTATATATACATTTTTACTTTACATACAGACCTAAGATAAAGTTTAATTTATAAATAAGCCATGGTAAGAAATTAATAACTAATAACAGAACAATTATAACAATATACTGTAATAAAATTTATGTCTGATTTTTTTTCAAAATATCTTATTGTACTGTACTCACCCTTCATCTTGTGGTGATGTGAAATGATAAAATGCCTACATGATGAGATAAAGTGCGTGGGTGATGTAGGCGTAGTGATGTGGCGTTAGCCTACTACTCACCTTCTGACAACACATCAGGAGTTATTCTCTGCTTCCAGACTATGGTGACTGCATTAAGGATTACCGCACAGAGAAATGTAAACACTGACCAAAAATGTTGCGTAGTTTTTAAAAAATATAAAATAAATCAGTATGTCATTTTACTTTTGTGACATTAGAGTATACAAAATTTCAGGAACAACATATCAAACTATAGAAATAAACTATGTACTGGTGGGCCTCTGAAAAGGATCCTAAGAGCAAAATAAACTATCTTAGAGTAAAAAGAAAAATTACTTTGAGGTAGAACAAAGGATGGAATACAGGACATGAAAGAGAGAAGTCAAAATAATCCACAAAATAAAAAAAAAAAAAATTAAGAGAGATGAAACAATGAAGTTTAAGAAAACTTTAATGAAAAAGTATTAAAATTGCCAATATAAAGGATATAATGGGTCTTAAAAAAAACAATGATCAGTTTAGAAATATTTTAATAAAGCTAATTGATTTCAAATCAAAGATCCAGTTGGCAGTAAAGTACAATATCATTTTACTTATCAATACAAAACAATAGTCTGACCTAAGATTTTTCAATATCAACAGTAAATTCTGAAAGGGACTGTAGCAATGTCTGCAAATTCCTCAAAAAAAGAAAAAAGAAAAGAAAATATGAACCATTAATTCTATGGGCATACAAATTATTAAATACTAAAGAAACGAATAAATATTGCCAACAATTCATTAGCCTTTCACATGATCCTTGAAGAAATATTAAAAGATGAACTACAGGCGCACCTGGTGGCTCAGTCTGTTAAGCATCCAACTGTTGATTTCAGCTCAGGTCATGAACTTACAGTTCATGAGTTTAAGCCCTGCATCAGGCTCTGCCCGGACAGGGTGAATTCTGCTTGGGATTCTGTCTCTCTCTCTCACTGCCCCCTCCCTCACTCACTCTCTGTCTCTCTCTCAAAATAAATAAAAATAAACTTAAAAAGAAAGATAAACAATAAATAGTGAAATGACTACAAAGACATTTGCAGTGGTATCAAATAAATACTATTAGGTGTTAAGATAGGCAGAATACCAATAAGCTCCCCCTTGAGTTTAATACTCTCCCCCTTGAATGTAGACAAACCTGAAACTTGCTTCTACTCAGTAAAATATGGCACATTTTAGGAATATTACTCGGGCTCCTATTCAGTTACATGGCAAAAGTGAAGGAACCTTGCAGATGAAATTAAGCTCTATAATCAGTTGACTCGAGGTTAACCAAAGAAGTCTACCATGTCTGAGCCTGATCAAATCAGATGAGCATCTAAAAGAAGGCTTTAGAGGTAAGAGACGGAAGTCAGAGACTCTCTTTCCTGAGGCAAACTTTATCTAGCTGACGGAAAATGAATCTTGCCAACAATACATTAAGTTAGAAGAGGATGCCAGGTTCTTTGGTTAACACTGAAATAATTCTCTCCTCCTCAATTGTGTGTGTTTGTGATTTATAATTATTTCGTAAAAGTATGACATGGTCAGATTAAATCAAACCAATATAGAGAACTGATTTAAATTGACTGCTGAAAACAGAGTTTTCTATCATATTTATCTTCTACTACAGATTCCTGTACATCAATTCATATTCTTTGTCATTTTAACTTTTTTTTGTTGTTTTTGTTTGTTTTGATCAGGCTATTCAATCTATGAGTTATATATTTGTTTTTTGTTTTTTGTTTTTGTTTTTTTTTGCAAAAGTTCTAACAGTTTGGGACTTGAATAATCATATGAAATAGTACCTAGTTACAAAAGAATTTCCTAATTCTTTTTCATGATTCAGATTTTCTTGAAATTTTGAAATTCAGATTTTCGTGAAATTTCATGAAATTCAGATTTTCATGATTTGCATCATTTTATAACAATGTTTTATATCAAAAATACTGAGGCAGGGGGCGCCTGGGTGGTTCAATCGGTTGAGGGTCTGACTCTTGATTTTGGCTCAGGTTGTGATCTCACCATGGTAAGATTGAGGCACACTTACTCTCTCTCTCTCTCTCTCCCCTTCTCCCCCCCCACCCCCGCCACCAACCTCTGTCTTTCTCCCCTACTCCCACTCTAAAATAAAATTTAAAAAAAGAAAAAGAAAACAAACACTGAAGCATGAAGAACTGAATTGATATATTGAATAGGAAAATGTGCTGGATACTTCTAGATCTATATGCTCAAGTTTCAGATGTTTTTGAATGTTGCATGTAGAGAACACACGATGTCCTTTTTCCTAAAAGGTTCAAAGACAATAAAGACCTAATGGAAGGAAATGGGCTCTATGTTGACACACTGCTGATACTATGTCAATGTCTTCATGCAGTATCTCATTAAGATTTCAAATGTTTCTATAGCTATAGTCATTATTTGTTATCCTTCAGAGGAATATGGGATTTTAAATTGTGTCAGAGCAGCTGTTCAGAGAAGCCACTTGAGTAGTGAGGGTTATTACTGACAGTCTCAGCATGATGACTGCATTACCGTGTGCTGGAAAATGATTCTGAAAAATGAGAAATACTCTATTTAGGCAAAGAGAAATGACTTGCTGTTTGTTTCTGAATCACTCAGTCTACGGTATGGTAGGTTGAATAGAGGCACAAATCTTATAATGATTACTGATATCTTGGTAAAAGTCTCATTGAAGTAAACTGTAGGGTACCTGAGGTTTCATATGCATTTATCAAACAACCGATAGAAACGCTGCTTTTTAAAAAATGAAAAGATGAGGTTTAGGGCACAAAATCCTCACACCTGGTTGTTACCAATGGTATTTTGTTACCACTATTAATCATATCTTACTTGTTTATTTTTAGGATGAGAACATTTCCAGCACCACTTACCCTACCTTTTAGCTGTGTTCCAGGACTTGTGTGAAAATTTTATTTCGGTCAGTCAAGTTTTATTTTAAATATACCAGCAAAATATAGAACATAAACCCTGACCGCTATGATTGTCAAAATAAATTTCGTTTTTTAATGAAAATAAACACTGCTTGATGGAATAATATTATACATTCTAGTTATATATATTTATAAGGGTATTATAAAACTATCTTTTTTCACACACAACTTCCATCAAAATAGTCAAGCAATTAACTACTAATGTTTTATTATATGTACTATTGTAGTCTAATTTTACAATCATTCAACAGTTTACCTATTCCTTCCATTTAGTAAATTCTAAGTTTTGCCATATTCAAAACACACAAAAAAATCAAGGTTTATCTATATCGTTTTTACATATAAAATGCTTATATGTAAATAATTTTTATACGTAAAAGGTTTATATACTTTTTTTAATCCTTATCAAAATACATCTGTATCTTTTCTAAGGTAAGAATTAATGTATAATAGCATTTTAGGGTGACAATTTAGAATGACACTAAGGGTGAATACTTTCATATGTTTCTCTCAATGTATATGTTCACATTTTTATTTATTCTTATAAATTTACATATAATTATAATATTATTAGATATAAAATACATAATGATATATTTAAATATATACAATATTCATCCTTCCAATAAGGATGTCTATAAATTCTTGATCCCTATTCAGGATAGAGTTGAGAGAACAGACCCACTGTAGTTATTTCAAGCAGAAAAGAGCCTAATACAGGAACAAGTTGATTATGGTGTTGTTAGAAGGGCTGAGAAGGTGGAACCCAGGGAATGGTTTATAGATTTTGAAGCCAAGCCACTGCACTTGTCCCTCAGAGGTTAAATGTCTAGGTCCTACTGCTGACCTCTAGGTATCCCAGAGCCTCAAAGCAACCAAAGGGTGGAAGATATAATCTGGCGACTGCAAACTCAGATCAGCTAAATGTTACACAGGAGCCACCCCAGCTTCAAGAAGAAGAAAGCTTCTGCCTCTCTTCCATTTCCCAAGGCTCTTCTGAGTGCATCTCACTGGAATGAACTGAAGCACATCCAGAAACTTGGTGACAAGAGAGTCTGGCAAATGTATGTACCAGCAGAGCACAGAAGAGACCAGTAGTCAATGAAAAGTAGAAAAACATGAGGAAATAATAATAAAAGAAGTGATTACTTCTTAACTGTATGAGTGTAGAAAAACAACTAACAGTGGGATTAATTTGTACTTTTTCTTAAGGGGTAAGAATTTACCAGGTGAGGCATTTGGAAAGATCGCTACAAGCAGAAGAGGATGAATGTTCAGATCTACAGAGGTATAAGGAAGCAAGATAACATATAGTTAGTTTAGTGTCTTTGGAGGGTAAGCTTCATGTCAGGAGCAAGGAAAAGAGCAACGGTAGTAACTAATGTTGGAAAATCCTCAGGAAGGTTAAGAAGGATTTAACAAATTGCAAAGGAGCATTAACTTTGTCTCCACGGTGAGTGAGGCCCTTAGAGAGAGTGGCATGATTAGTTTTGTTCTTTACCAAGGGTGGACAGAGGGGCAGAAACTGGGATATAAAGAAAGAAAAAGAAATCTACTTCTACTATATATATATATATATATATATATATATATATATATATATATATATATATATAAACACTCCCCTAATGTTTGCAGAGGATGACAATTTCTACATAGACACATATAAGAATTTTGTATACTAATTGATTCACTTGATTATTTTTGTTTGTTTAGAAACTATCTTTTTAGATCTACTGAGAATTTAGAGGCAAACCAGATTCCTGCTCCAGCGAGTTAAGCCTGAAAATTGGCCACGCCTGAAATAAGCCACCATATCAGATGATGTGGACTTCATGGTTTTCATGGGTCTTTTAAAATTATGGAGCATTTATAAGTATTAATTTTCTGTAAAAAAGATAATGTGCATTAAAAGAATACTATAAGCCTTTTTTTCTCTTCCAGGCACAGTGTCCATAGGCCTTCAGAATGTTCCAGCATTTGACATACACTCGTAGCCTGTCCTATAATACAGCCTCTAACAAAATTAGGCTGGCCCAACCCCTGGTTAATAGAGTCATTTACCTTTATACTAAGAAGGTTGGGAAAGCGCCAAAATGCATGTGCGGTGTGTGCCCAGACCGACTTTGAGGAGTTCATGCTGTGGGATCTAAAGTTCTTATGTTTTTTCGTTTTGTCTAAAACAAACAAACAAACAAACAAACAAACAAACAAACAAACCCATCAGTAGGGCCTGTAGTATGCTAAGTGAACTGATGGGATCAACTTGCTTGCCTTATTGAGGAGAAAATCACTATAAAAGTGTTGAAGGCACAGAGTCAGAAAGCTAAGGAAAAAAATAAATAAATAAAGGACTATGATCCTCAAAACCATTAAAGTGATCATTCAACTAAAGAACTTACAATGCCATAAAACTAAATAATATGAAATGATTGTCTTCTACCTCAAATTCTTTCGTAACCCAAGGTTAAGGTGGTAAAATGGTGTTGGAAACAAAAAAAAGCAAAACAAAACTCAGTTTGCGACTCTTTCTCCCACTGCTTTTCTACCAATCCCTTCCCCTTCCCCTCCTTCCTCTCCTCCCCCTCCCTCTGCCCTTCTCCATGTTCCAAAGGCCTACATACTCCTTTTCCCAGCTGTTGGCAAGAGGCTTGTCTGATGAATCCCCTTTAGGGAACTGCTCCAATCCAATAGTGGATGCTGCCCCATCCCAGCCAAGGTCTAATAACTGGGCTCCAGAGATTTCTGGACAGTTAGCTGGGGTATATTTCACAACTGCATTTCAATTCAAATTAGCTTTTTCTCTCTCTCCAATTTCAAGACATTCCCTGATAAGTTTCTTACATGCATACCTCCTTCTTGGAGTCTCTGTTCCAGGAAGTTGAATCAATGACTTGAAAACATACAAACATGCACATGTATACAGATATATCCACTTCTTACACACATACACACACAGCCCTAAGTTTTGTTGTTTGCTTTTCTTCTATGAGTATTTTTATTTATGCTGAGGGTATGTTTGGAAATGAACAGTATTCCCTACCCTAGACCCTTTCTCTTATAAGACATGTTTTCATGATTATTCAATCATGAACCTTCTAATTAGTAATTAGTCCAATTAGAAAATTAGTCCAATTGGAAAATAGTGAGCACACAATAAATACTGATGTTAAATGATAGATTGAATGAACAAATCCTGATTTAAATCAACCCATACTTTCTGTTACCTGTCTTGTCCCCCCCCCCCCCGCCCCCAAAATAATAATAATTTAAGATTTGGAACAGACTGCGCTATCCAATATGGTACCTACATGTAGCTACATATATTTAAATTTATACTAATTAAAATGAAATGAAATTTAAAACATTAGTTTTTTTAGCCTCACTAGCCAAAATTTAAGTGTACAAAAGCCACATGTGGCTAGTCACTACCACACTGGGTGCTCAGATTATGGAACATCCTTCCATTATAGAAAAACTATTGAAAGGCACTTGTTTAGAGATCAAATGCCAAGGGAATGCTACCCTATGGAGATAATTTTTCTTAAATTGAGTTTTGCAATATTTGAGTGACAAAAGATGTTAGCATCTCAAGGAAAGGTGCTCAGCAGAATTATGGTTGGTGACGGTGTTAAAAATATGCTGACTACTGGAGCACCTGGGTGGCTTCATTGGCTAAGCATCCGACTCTTGGTTTTGGCCCAGGTCATGATCTTGTGGTTCCTGAATTCAAGCCCTGCATCAGGCTCTGTGCTGACAGTGTGGAGCCTGCTTGGGACTCTCTCTCTTCCTCCCTCTCTCTGCTTCTCCCCTGTTCATGCTCTCTCTCTGTGTCTCTCTCTCAAAACAAATAAACTTAAAAAAATTAAAAAAAAAATATATATATATACACACACACACATATATGTGTGCTACATACCTAAAATTGTAGTAATCATTTAAAAAGAAATGCTACCATTGGAGAATCTTGAAAAGAAAAAAAACAAAATAATCAAACATTTGTAAAAAACATCTCAATTTTGTGGTAAGTAGTCTGTTTTCAAAAATGTATTCTTTAAAATTAAATAAGTACACAAAATCAAAAAATCACTCAATGCTCCCATGATACTTCCATTAAATTCCAAATACTAGGTAGAATAGCACTGATCTTATGTGTTTAATCCTCCCACTGTGTAGCTCTGGGCCCATTGTAAGGAATGCTGCTGAATTGGTGCAATGATCCAATTACACATGTGGCCAACAGAACTCTAATATTTTGTGTTTTAGAAGATATACGTCTGGCTACATTGGATAGAGGCAAATTCTTTGTGAAACAAAGTGGTATATTATGTAGATATATACATGTACATACACACATTTATTGTACACAGAGATATTAGACATACAATATGTGTGTGTGTAACTATATATGTAAACATCACGTATACCATAAAACCTTGGATTGCAAGTAACTTGTTCTGTGAGTGTTCCACAAGATGAGCAAACATTTCTGATGAATTTTAACTTGACAAACAAGCAATGTCTTGCAATGAAAGTAGTACTGTGACACCGAATGTCACATGGTTACATGTCACGATGGTTCTTCTCTCTCTCTCTCTCTCTGTCTCTGTCTCTCTCTCTCCTCACTCCTCGCTCTCTCTGTGAGATTGTGGGTAATTGTCGCCTATGCTTGGATGCTCAGTCTCAGGTCATGGTGTTTGGCAGAAATCAGTGATTTTTCAGAATGTTGGAAGGTGCCCATAACTGGCATTAGTGTTTTTTGTCACTTCAGAGCACTTATGTACAGTCCTTTGCTTTCCCATACAAGAGTAAGCTTAGGAATGCCTTGCTTCATTCTATTTCAGGCTGCCTGGAGATAGAGACCCAGTTACATTAAATACAAGAGTTTATTAATACTGTATTGTAGTCAACATCCATGTTACACAATGGATACCACGCAGAAAAAGGTTGAAAAGAAAGGCTGTAAGAGGAAGGTGATGACTATAGTGGAAGTTAAGATGGAAATCGTGGAGAAGTACAAATGAGGTATGCGAGTAGCCAAAATTGCAAGATTTTATAAGAAGCCTACAGAGGAGGAGTTGAAAAAGGCAGAGGAATCCTGCACTTCAAATGATATAGGGAGATGTGTAAAATGTGGGAAATAGTGCAACATTTTGTAAAAAAGTACCACCCAAATAAGGCTTTAGCAGTGTGAGTGGTGAATCTGTTTAAAGACATTGCCCCATTTCCATGAAATCCTCAGAGGCAGAAGCAAGTGTCATTGGATAGGTTCCTTATTAAAATTTCAGGAAAAGAAAAAGATTCTATTGAACCGATAGATATCAGTGATTCTGTTAGTGATAGTGAAAGTCATCCAACACAATAACCCTCCTCTCTCTTGTCTCCCTCACACCTGCCACAAAGGTTTTCTTTTTTTTTTTTAAGCTTAAAAAAATTTTTTTAACGTTTATTTATTTTTGAGACAGAGACAGAGCATGAACGGGGGAGGGGCAGAGAGAGAGGGAGACACAGAATCGGAAGCAGGCTCCAGGCTCTGAGCCATCAGCCCAGAGCCCGATGCGGGGCTCGAAATCACGGACTGATTGATTGTGACCTGAGCTGAATTTGGACGCTTAACCGACTGAGCCACCCAGGCGCCCCGCCACAAAGGTTTTCAAAGTAAGTGCACGTTCATTTGTTTTTCCTTATATTTTGCATTTTCTTTTTTATTTTGTATTATATTACAGTCCTGTAATCATTTTTATATGAATATTTTTGGGTTGTGGAATCAATCTTCTGAATTTCCATTATTTCTTATGGGGAAATTTTCTTTGATATGCAAGTGCTTTGGATTACAAGCATATTTGTGGAATGAATTATGCTCTCAAACCAAGGTTTTACTGTATATAGTACATATATAAATCATGGGCCACAAGAAAAACCACACTGTACATTAGCAGAGAATTTGTGAATCAAAATATCCAAGTATGTGTCTGTATATGGAAGTAAAAGTTCTCACAGCACACAACACATTCACCAAAGAAACAGCCACTCAACAGTCCTCTCTCAAATATGCATCACGATTTTACACAATGGCACATTTCTGTCACTTAACTTTACATCCCCACAATCTCCATCATGACAATAGGTTGGTTTTCCATCTAGCTCTTAAACGCTTCCTTTGTTTTGAATTTGTTCATGTAATAGAAACAATTTCAAAATGAGACTGCAAATATTTGAAATTTCATGAAAATGCTAAGCAGTGACCAGTTTGAGAACACCTGCAAAGTCCTTTGTAAATGGGAATCTGTCAAAGAGATCAGTTTGTACAAAAATAAACAGGCATGTAGAATTCATTAGCTAAGTATCCGTTGATTAACTAATTGGTTTAGTTAAAAAATACTAACCCAGTTTCCATTACTTCCCAAATATTCAAGTTTCTGAGAGTAAAACTGGAACAAAACAAGTATTCTATCCTCACTGGATCTGATATCCAGTGGGAAGAGGAAGATTCCCTGTCCCTCAGCACAGAGACATCTGTGTTCAAGGCAGATGTTTGGGAGGATGGAATTAGGAAATTGACATTATATGCATACATAATGTCATAGTATGCCTATAGCAAAAATAATCTGTTCCATGATCATGCTACAAAAATCAAATATAAAGTGAAGAATGGCTTCTAGTGCTCCCAAATACTTGCCAAGAAAATTTGGAAAATAGAACAGAGTAAAACAAGAGGTACAATTCCTTCTGAGGTGCACATATTATAATACAATATTGACTTTAACTTTATTAAATAAGGTTATAAATAGGTTTTTAAAATTTAATATTTTCAAAATAGCATATAAAATCAGTGTATCATTGAAATTATAACCTGCACTTGTTAACCTAAAAGTTCATTTATTTCCATTTTAAATTCCTATCTCCAGTTCAATTTCATTTTGAAGACAAAGATCTCAAATAAATATTTTCCCTATTCAGAATTAAGTTATGTCTTCATTTTTTTTTAAAGTTGATACTCTTATAGTTGGTCTACTCTTGTAACGATTGTATCCAAAATGTAAAGTAATTCTGTTATTGCAGTATTGTGCACACGTAAGTATCACTATAAAAATTTCATCTCTTGTACAGCCAGAATATATGTTATAGGCAAATTTCTTCACTACTATTCTTTTTGACCCTGCATCCTAATGGGCTTTAAAACATATCATGTGGCACACTCTTTTATGTCTACTCTGCTCAGTTTAGACCTTAAAGACATGTCTATACCAAACATTGTTTAAACTTCTTAGTTCTCCTTCCCATCGATTAGTCCTTATTTTCTGAAATAACCAACTATTTTAATCTCATGTGATATCTTTTTTATTCTCTCCCAGTTTCCATTTGCAAAGTGTAAATTGATAGAGGTATGTAAGATAAATGAATGATAAATAGCTAGATACTACATGAACGATGTATAGCTGGGGGATTCATAATCTAATATATATATGTGAATATATATGCACATATGTATATTTATAAGCTTATATTTGTATGTATAGTTATACCTTGTTTTATTACACTTCGTTTTGCTTCACATACATGGTGTTTTTTTTTTTCATGTTGAAGACTGTGGCAACCATTTGACAAGCCAGTCTATCAGCACCACTTTTCTAACATTTGCTCACTGTGTCTCTGTCACATTTTGGTAATTATCACAATATTTCAATTTTTCATTGTATTTTTATGGTGATCTGTTGTCAGTGATCTTTGATATTATTATTGCAGTTATTTGGGGGGTACCACAAATAGTACCCATATAAGACAGCAAACTTAACAAATGTGTGTTCTGACTGCAGATATGGAGGAAATAGCCAAGAGAGCTAGAATTAGATTTTAAAGATGTGGCTGAATTGCTGCAATCTAATGCTAGAACTTTAACAGATGAGAGATTGCTTTTTATGGATGAGCAAAGAAAATGGTTTCTTGAGAATCTATCCTTGGTGAAGATGATATAAAGATTGTTGAAATGACAACAAAGTATTTACAATATTACATAAACTTAAGTTGTTAAAGCAGTGGTGGGGTTTGAGAGCATTGACACCAATTTTCAAAGAAGTTCTGCTGTGGGCAAAATGTTATCAAACAGCATTACACGCTGCAGAGTAATCATTCATGAAAGGAAGGGTCAATTGATGTGGCAAACTTTATTGTCTCATTTTATTTTTTTTAATGTTTATTCATTTTGAGAGAAAGAGTGGGAGAGGAACAGAGAGAAAGAGAGAGGGAGAGAGAGAATCCCAAGTAGGCTCCACACTCTCAGCGCAGAGCCTGAATCAGGGTTTGATCTCACAAACTGTGAAATCACGACCTGAGCTGAAATCAAGAGTTGGACATATAACCAACTGAGCCACCCAGGTGCCCCTTTATTGTCTCATTTAATAAATTACCACAGCCACCACAACCTTCAGCAACTACCACTCCGATTAATCAGCAAGCTTCAACATCAAGACAACATCTTCCACCAGCAAAAATGTGATTTGTGGAAATCTCAGATGATGGTTAGCATTCTTTAGCAATAAAGTTTTTTTTTTTTCACCCCAGACCCTGAGATCAAGACTCGGATGCATAAGCAAATGACCCATCTGGGTACCTCAACATAAAGTATTTTTACTTAAAGTATGTACATTGCTTTTTAAATATAATTCTATTGTATACTGACTAGACTATAGCATAGCATAAAAATAATTTTTATAAGCACTGAGAAACCGAAAATAAATTATTTGACTCACTTTATCATAATATTTACCTAATTACAGTGATCTGGAAGCAAACCCACAATAACTCTGAGGTATGCCTGTATATGTATACATATCTATTGTGTGTGTGTGTGTGTGTAAAGAGAGAGAATATATAAATGTGATCTTTTTTCCTCTCTTTAACCTCAACTTGAAGCCAGCTATCAGTAATCTTTTTTTGCTTGATTCTAAGAGTGGGTTTGAAAAAAAATTAGGCTTGTATATTTTCTCCTCTACTGAGCATAATTTAACATATTTTAACATAGTATAAGAGCACAAAATAAAGTAAGCAAATGTAAGAGGGAAAATGAAAAGAAAAAAGTACAAATTAAGGTCATTCATTTTTTTTTAAAGAAATGTAGATGTTATATTCATCTCCTACACTAATATGATCTTCTATCTTGATTTCATGAAGAATGAGACTGATGTAGGATGAGGAATATAAGACAGTTCATTCAAGCTAGTTATGGGCTTCTTGGTTCTAAATTTTTTTTTAATGTTTATTTATTTTTGACAGAGAGAAAGAGAGAGAGAGAGAGAGAGAGAGAGAGAGACAACGCATGAGCAGGGGGAGGGGCAGAGAGAGAGGGCGACACAGAATCTGAAGCAGGCTCCAGGCTCTGAGCTGTCAGCAGAGAGCCCAACGCAGGACTCACGAACCATGAGATCATGACCTGAGCCGAAGTCCGACACTCAGCCGACTGAGCCACCCAGGCACCCCAGGCTTCTTGGTCTTCTACCATGTGTTTAGCACTTCTCTTTTGGGGTGGGAAAAGAATCCTCTATATTTTCCTCACCATAAAAATAGATGTAATTGTGATATTTATGACATGATGCAACAAGGATCAGAATATGTATATCCTCTGAGATTATTATATATTTATATATCAGTATTAATCAATGTTATATATTATGTACATGTAATTCAGCAACGATCAGGACAGTATAACATATTTACAATTTTAAAACAAAACATTACAAATTGACTTTGGGACTAGAAACAATTAGGCAGGTTGGAAAAGCATATGTGCAGACCTAATGCAGGAAAATAATTGAAACCTAGGAAAAGCTAGAGGACAAGGATGGTAAGAAACATGTGGGCATTGTTAGGCTAAAAACTAAGGGAATCTACTTGTATTTGAATTCTCCAGAAAAACAGGACCTATAGAAGACAGAGAGATGACAGATAGATAGAGATATATAATGAGGGGTTGGCTCGCACAATTATGAAGGTTAAGTCCCATGAACTGCCATGTGCAAGCTGAAGGCCCAGGAAAGTCAATGGTATTGGTCTGGTCAAATCCCAAAGGTCTGAGAACTAGGAAAGCCAATAATCACAGGCTGAGACCAAAAGCCTGAGAAGCAGGGGTGCCGATAATTGAGAGCAGGGGAAGATGGATGTCCCAGCTCAAGCAAAGAGGCCAAATTCACCCTTTCTCTGCCCTTTTGTAATATTTGGGCCCTCAACAGATAGATAATGGCTAATCACAAGCTAAGGATGATCTTTACATAGTCTAATGATTCAAATGCGAATCTCTTCTGGAAACACCCTCACAGACACACTGAGAATGTGATGTTTTACAAGGTATCCGGGCATTCCTTAGCCCAGTCAAGTTGAACACAGAAAATTAACCATCAGACCACTAAATGTTTTTTTTTTCTGAGTAAAGTAACATGCTCAGCTTTATCAACCATATGAAGTTGGTAAGAGATAGAAGCAGGAAAATGGTCACCTTTAGTCTGGAAAGCCGACCTATAGCCAGCATAGTTCTGATAAGGATCATATCTGTTCAGGTTGCTCCAATCTTAAAGGGTCTCATGACTGCCTGTATGTCTCACTGACAGTTAATATTGAACTGAATGATAAGCACCAGAGAACTCTTGTAAAATTTTACACATAGAAATTCGAAGAAAACATTTATGATCTAATACTCTCTACATGTCCTTCCCCCCAGAGCACTAAGTATATAACCACCAGCTTCATACAGCAAAAGGTGCAGCTCTTTCTGCTTATGGGTCCTGTCCCCTTGCTACTCAAACAAACTTACTAAGTTGCATTATACAAAGTCTCAAGAGTTCTTTCTTTACTATTGTGCTTCAGACCCTGCAAAAGAATCAGCTGGAATCTAGTTCTGGAATTAGTTGCTGAATCAGCTGGAATATAAGGAAACATGTGTTTCCTTATATTTCCAATTTAACAGTCTAACAAATTTAATTTTTATTTTTTGTGTTTTTTGATATTACTTCACTGTAGAATCCTTTTTTAAAATTTTTATTTTTATTTTAATTTATATCCAATTTAGTTAGCATATAGTGCAACAATGATTCCAGGAGTAGATTCCTTAATGCCCCTTACCCATTTATCCCATCCCCCCTCCTGTAACCCCTCCGGTAACCCTCTGTTTGTTCTCCATATTTAAGAGTCTCTTATGTTTTTGTCGCTCCCTCCCCCGTTGTTATATTATTTTTGCTTCCCTTTCCTTATGTTTATCTGTTTTGTATCTTAAAGTCCTCATATAAGTCAAGTCATATGATATTTGTCTTTCTCTGACTAATTTCACTTAGCATAATACCCTCTAGTTCCATCCACATAGTTGTGAGTGGCTAACAAATTTATTTAAATGAACAGCTTACTTTTTAATCTCTGGAGTAATGAGAGTACCAATAGTTTCAATAATATTTAGTCTTATAGTAAAATTCCTTCTCAGATTTCATCATGATTTTACCAAGCTTTAATCAGAATCTTGGGTCTGGTGTTTAACCAACCAATAACATGCATACAATGGTAGCTGAAATACCAGAAATTGTGATTGAACTTACTAAATTCATAGCTGTAGACATAGAACAAAATGGCCATTTCTTCAATAAATATTGTGTTCGTATGATAGTTTAGGCACCACATTAAATGCTGGGGAAACAAATAAGGAAAGAGTGTATGCCTACAAAGCATCACAGTCTAATGGCTGAAAGAGTTCAGAATAAGTAACATAATAAAACAATAGAAGGGGATCAATGCAGGGGCTACAGGGTCCGTGAAAGGGGCACAAATTCCAGATTATTGGCTTGGTAAAGGTTCTCTACAGGAAGAAATTTTTGAAATCAATTTATTCGCTAACTAGAATTGATATAGGTAAAGAAGGAAGAAAATAAAATTGAGACAATATGATAAGAATGTTTAAAAGGGAAAAAATGTGGTATATGGTGGAAAAAGCAGGTAATTCCATATTCATGCCATAAATTGAAAGAGAAAATTATTTCTCTGTTGAGTAGGAAAAACAGTCCAACTGGATAAGACAAGCAATAGAATATACTATTTCCTTAAGATTGTGAGCCCTTAAGATAGGGCTAAGGATATGAAAACAAATGCTATATTTAGAAGAATGACTAGAAACTACATAGTCAAATTATTTTTTTTAATTTCATAGGAATAGACTTTTTTGCTTTATATCCAAACTATGTAAATGTTTTTTTATAAATTATTGTATAAACTTATAAACATTTTCAAATGATTTTAACATTGCATGTTCTATAAAAAGTTCTTAATGGTAGGTGTTCAGAACATTATTTGGGTTTGTTATATGTAATTCATTTGTCTCTTATGTAGTTCAAAACCCTAACATGGTTCATTTAACATGATTAAAGTTGAAATATATTTCTATAATACAGAACTGTTATGTTTATGGCCACTTTTAAATAAAATCAGTATTAAAAATTGTCAAAAGAATCATGAGTAGAAACTTGGATTGTCTTTTATACTGGAAAAAGATGAAAAAGTAATAATGCGTAGCAAACATTTTCTAGCATGTACATAAATAGAAATTTCATCTAACCAGAGGGATTTCCCTTAGGAATTGTGATAATTCTATTTAATGTTCTGGAAACAAGTTTTGAATGATGCTCTCTATGCTTTTTGATGCAAAAAAAAAATTTTCCCCACAATCTCACTATTTTGACGCTTCACCACCAATTCCCAAACTTAATTTTCTCATCACTATAGTAGTTAAACAGTGGTTCTTCAAACTTCTGATTGATAGGGGTGGGCCGTGTGATACAGTTCTGAATAATAAAATGTAATAATCTTTCTGAGGATTTTTTTCCTAGTTAAAAAAAAAGAAGAGACAAGTGTGGATTGTCTTAATCTTTTTTTTTTCTTTTTCCTGCCTTCAACCTGAGTGCGGTACAGCAACATACACAAGGGCATAGGTATGGAAAGTGTATAGTTAATGCTATTAGAAACTGCCAAACTGGGGCGCCTGGGTGGCGCCGTCGGTTAAGCATCCGACTTCAGCCAGGTCACGATCCCGCGGTCCCTGAGTTCGAGCCCCGCGTCGGGCTCTGGGCTGACGGCTCGGAGCCTGGAGCCTGTTTCCGATTCTGTGTCTCCCTCTCTCTCTGCCCCTCCCCCGTTCATGCTCTGTCTCTCTCTGTCCCAAAAATAAATAAAAAACGTTGAAAAAAAAAATAAAAAAAAAAAAAAGAAACTGCCAAACTATTTCTAAAAGAAATAGTATCATTTCATATCCCCACTAGCAATGCATAAGAATTATAGTTGCTTACCTTCTTACAAACACTTGGCATTTTCAGTATTTTCAAAATGTTTTGTTTTAGTTATTCTGCTGGATATTTGGTAGTAACTCATAGTGGTTTTAATTTTTAATTCCCTAGTGACTAGTAAGTTAGAATATCTTTTTATCTGCTTATTGGCCTTTCACAGGCTTTTAATTCTTTTACTCATTTTTTGAGTCATTTGAATTATTACTGAGTTATCAGTGTTATTTATACATTTTTGATATAATATTCTTGTTCAAGTATTGATGAATATACATATTCATTTCTTCTGAAGAGATACCTAGAATTGGAATTTCTGGGTCACAGGGTAAATGTAGATTTAGATTTATAAGAAACTGATGACTAGTTTCTAAAGAGGTAGTCAAGATAATTCCTTATGAGTTTCACATATTTCTGTATTTCTTTCCAGAAAAGACACAAAGACACTGACGGCCTTTGTTCCAGACTATTTTTTGTGTCCATACACACACACACACACACACACACACACACACACACACACACATATATATATACATACACATGCACACACGTATATAAAGGGAGAGAAAACAGACTAAAAGGATAGAGCTTGCTCTCTCTCCAGATTCATTAAGGATCCAATGTGAAAACATGTCTTCCTTAAAGGCAGAGGTCAGACAGGTTTAGTGCACATTATAAAACAATTAAATTTCTGAAGTTTGTGATTCCTCGGTTAGGATGTGACCACTGGACCCATCTATGTGGAAACTCTCTATTATTTTTGTGGGACCTGGTGGTCAGGGGAAACATACAAACATAAAGCCTATGCTGCTTACTGTGCCATGAGAAATAAAGTTATTTATTTAAGTTTATCTTATTTATTTTGAAAGAGAGGGAGAGAGCATGTGTGCATACATGCATGCAAGCAGGAAGGGTGCAGAGAGAGAGGGAGAGAGAGAATATCCCAAGCAGTCTCCATGCTGTCAGTACAGAGCCTGATGTGGGGCTCAATCTCATTAACCATGAGATCATGACCTGAGCCAAAATCAAAAGTCAGAGGCTTAACTGACAGAGCCACCCAGGTGCCCCAAAAGTCATTTATGTATCATGCAGAAATCTTGTGTTTTCTGATAGCATACAGAAAACAGCAAAGGATTAAAATGTTACCTGCCAAGTTATGATAAATCTCAGACAATTCACAATTATCGATAAGTGACAATTTTATACTCTCCTTATCAATGTTTAATGGTATTGAATATTCCATATTCCTCCCCAAGTTTTATACTGTTTAATGTATTTTTAAAATATTTATGCTTCATAAAGAATTTTAATTGAGGGGTGCCTGGATGGTACAGTGGGTTAAGCATCTGGATCTTGATTTTGGCTCAGGTCATGATCTCAAGGTTTGTGAGATCGAGCCCTGAATGGGGCTCTATGCTGAAAGTGTGGAGATTGCTTGGGATTCTTTCTCCCTCTCTCTCTGCCCCACCTTTCAAAAATAAATAAATAAACATTTAAATAAAAACAAATTTTGAATTGATTTTTTTATTAAGGCGTTAAAATTTTTATTTCCTATTTTAGTTTACATTGTTTAAGATTAGTCATTTTATTATTATTCTTTTTTACCTGGTATTACTGTTAAAGGCATTTGCCTTTGAGACTTATTTCTTTATGATTTCCAAGAACTAAATTATTAGGTGGCATACAATTTTATATGCGACTTTCTTTCTAAGAGTTTAAGATTTTTACAACTTTTATCAACCTGGGAAAATTTTAAACAATTTCTTAAATATGTTTTTAGCTTATACAACTTCAAAACAAATAGAATATATATTTGACTGGTTTATATTGACTCACAATTCACTGAAATACTATTCATTGTTTGTTTGTTTTATTTCTTTTGCCAGCTTTTTTCCTCTTTGGGTTTCTACATAGTTATTGTTTGATCACCATGTCATCAAGTTCTCTAATTTTTCTTCAAATGATCTTATCAGTTGTTATTCTTATTCAGTAACCTTCAGATACCCCATAATATACTTTTATTCTTTAGAATATTCTTTGCTTCCTTTTTATATCTTCTATTTCTTTCCACATTCTGTTTGTGTTTTTTCTTTAAATATTTGAGCAAGTTGATAAGCTTATAATAAAGGTTTCAAAATCATGCCTTCAATCCACCATATTTATTATTTCTCTGTCTGCAATGACTGATTTTCTCTCAAATGACAGCCACATTTTCTAGTTTCTTCATTTTGTATTATTATTACTATTATTTTTTGTAGACCAATAGTATGAATGTTACATTTTGTATGAAACAGAATTTTGTTTTGTTTAATGACAGTTGATGTTTGTTTTGTCAGGCATTTTGGTTATTTATTAATCAATTTTTATCATGTTAAGACTTGTCTATAAGCTTTGTAAGGATGTGTCTAAATTATTCTAGGATTTTATTCTATAACTATATTAGCGTTACTACTAAGAAATGCCCTAGCTCACTATTGAATTCCCATGTGTTCAATGAGGACATTTCAACTCTGTGTGAGTTTTGGGAAATGTTCATGTTATAGTATTCCTGACATTTGCTGTCTGGCCTCATGTAACATTTCACCCAATGCATGAATGCATTAGTATTTAAGCAATAGATTCAAAGATATATGCTATGGACAGTATTGGTGCCATTCATATGTTGAAGACTTATTCCCAATGGGATGGTATTTGGACGTGGACCTTTGGGAGGTAATTAGGTCATGATAAAAAAGTCCTTGTGAATGAGATTAGTGTCCTTATAAGAAGAGACATGAGAGAGACAATCTCACTCTTCAATTTATGGGCATACAGCAAGAAGGCATCTTTCTGCAAATCAGGAAACTTACCCTTATGAGGAACTAAATAGTCTGGTCTCTTAATCTTGAACTCTCTAGCCTCCAATGTTGAAGGAAATGAATTGTTTCAGCCACTCAATCTATGTTATTTTTATTATAGCAGCCCAAACTAATAAAGACAATACTTTTATGCAGATATCTGGAGCTCATTTTCTGTAAAATTCGTTTTTCTATAGTACTCATATGCCTGTTTACAATTTTCATCCAGAAGACTTCCTGAATTCTAATCTCTGACACTTCAACTCAGCAAGACTGTTTTACTTTTGCATGGATTTCCTAAATACAATACTGCTTGGGAAATTACCTCAGAAATCAGTCAGGGAAATCATAGGACTTTCATCATAGGTTTTCCTTCTCTCAGAATCAGAGTCTTTTGCTGACTGTGGTCCAATGACTGAAAGCACTTGTCTTGTTTTATATTTTGCCCAATTTTCTAGTAGCTTATGAAAAAGGGCCAACTCTAGTACTGGTTATTTTAATAGGATTAAAACAAGTCTCTGACACTTGTATTTACCTTAAAAATAAAAATTACAGTTAGAGGGGTTGACCAATATAGCAATATAGGAGGTTCCTGAACTCACCTTCAAGCATAGGTATATTAAATGTATAGCTATACAAGAAGAAGTTACCACTGAACAAAATCCAGAAAGCAGTTGAGCACCCGCTACACACTGGACAAGTGAGAATACACTCACATAAAAATGGGTAGGAAAGGCTGAGACACTTCTACCATAAACAGCATCTCTGGCACATTGACATACAATTGGGAGAGAACCCCTAACTTCTAGCTTCTCCCTGAGCAGAAAACAGTCTAGCTCCCACATGTAGTGCCCCTATCTTTAACATTCCCATTTAAGGGGATGTGCCCCCCAAAACACCCAACTCTGAAAGCCAGTGAGGCTTGCATCCATGAGACCCACATGACAATAGCAAACAAAGAGCTGTTGCAATCAAGCATGTGAGCACTTGTAGCTATACCCCCAGGGCTCAGTATATAGGAAATAGACAAAGTCTAGCTCTCAGTTTTTCTCTGAAAGAAGTCCATTTACATACTTTCAAAGCTATGGCTTGAGAGCCAGTTTTCTAATTTAGACCACACTTAGGGACTAGCTATAAGCCTCCAAAGAGACCGGGAAAAATGGTAGATGTCGCCACCTTCTCCATCTACCTCACGCCAAGACACCAATAACTCCCTGGAAGAGCTTGTATACATGTCTGGTGCTCCAGCTCTTATGCCTTCTTCCTGAGGACTCCAAATTACCTGTCTCTAATAACCAATGGAGCTTGTATTCATGAGTTGCACAGGACTGTAGCAAACAAAGAAGCAGTTTTTAATAGGCACAAGAACACCCAGAGAAAAAGTGAGGACCAGATGGCTTTGCTACTAAAGATTTAAGGAAAAACTAATCTAAGTTTTTTGCACACTAAAGGAAATAAAAAAAAGGAGGGGGTATTTCCAAATTTATTTTATGAAGTCAGCATTATCTTTTTGATACCAAAGCCAGGCAAGGACACTACAATAAAGGAAAACAGATTTAACCTGAGAGGGAATAATACCACTGGACCTAAATATAAGCATCAAGGGCTTACCAAAATTTATACTGAGTCTGGGGAAAGACAGTGGAGTAGGAGGACTTTGATCTCTCTCCAGCCCACTTTTACAGATAGGTACCATCCACATATAAATCGATGACTTGGAGAGTGATTTGAAGATTGGCAGAACAAACTCCACAACTAAATATAGAGAAGAAGCTGCATCTAAAAGGTTAGAAAAGTCATAAGGATGGAAAGAGGCTGTCCACATGAGGAGAGGGCAGAGAAATGGGCCCTTACACCAGGGAGTTCATACAGGGAAGACTAATCTTGATAATATTTGGCTTTAAAAACTAGAGGGGCTGAATTCTATGAGTTTTTAAAATCAGTAGGACTTGGAGCATAGAGCTTGAAAATTCAGCTGACTTAGGACTGGAAAATCCAGGTGGGCAAGTGATAACTAGGTCACCACCCCTAAAGAGACAGTAGCCTCTGCTAGACCCATCTATATGCTGTCCACAAGGGACTCATTTTAGATCTAAAGGTACCTACAAAGTAGAAGTGAGGAGATGGAGAAACATTTATCATGTAAATGGATGTCAAAAGAAAACTGGAATAGCAATATTTATAACAAAATAAACATTAAGATAAAGACTGTAACAAGAGACAAAGAAGGATTATACGCTAAAAGGAACAATCCAATAAAAAGATATGACAACTGTAAATATTTATGCACCCAATGTAGAAACACTCAAATACATAAAACAATTTATAACAAACATATAGGAAATAATCAGTAATGATACAATAATAGTAGGGGACTTTAAAATTCCATTTACATCAATAGACAGATCATCCAAACAGAAAATCAACAAAGAACAATAACTTGTAATGACACACTGGAATAAAAGGATTTAATAGATATATTCAGAACATTCCATCCTAAAACAGAATACATATTCTTTTCAAGCACATGGAATATTCTCCAGAAAAGATCACACATTAACCCATAAGACATTATGGGTTAACCCATAAGACAAATCTCAACAAATTTAAAAGGAGTGAAGTCATATCAGACATCTTTTCTGACTATAACACTATGAAATTAGAAGTCGATGATAAGAAGAATTCTAGAAAGACCACAAATACATGGAGGTTAAATAACATGCTACTAAACAATGAATGGGCCAACTACAAAATAAACGAAGAAATAAAAGTACATGAAGACAAATGAAAATGAAAACACAATGGTCCAAAACCTTTGGGATACAGCAAAAGAGTTGTAAAAGTTTATAACAATACAGGTCTACTTCAAGAAACAAGAAAAAATCTCAAATAAAAAACCTAACCTTACATGTAAAGGAGCTAGAAATGACAACAACAACAACAACAATAACAACAAATGAAGCCTAAAGGCAGTGTAAGGAAGTAAATAATAAAGATTAAAGCATAAATAAATCACATAAAAACTGAAAAAAAATTATAACAAATCAATGAAATCAAGAGTTGGTTCTTTGAAAAAATCATGAAAACTGATAAAAAAATCTAGCCAGCATTATCACAAAGAGATACTTATTTTATCCAAATAAATAAAATTACAAATGAGAGTGAAGAAATAACCACAGAAATACAATTATAAGAGAATATTATATAAAACTATATGTCAACAAATTAGATAACCTGGAGGAAATGGATAAATTCCTAGAAATGCATAAACTACCAAAACTTATCAGGAAGAAATATAAAATTTGAACAGATTGATAACCAGAAAATAAATGGAATCAGTAATCAAAACATTCCCAGCAAACAAAAATCCAGGGCCAGATGGCTTCACAGGCAAATTCTACCAAACATTTAAGGAATAGTTAGTACCTATTCTTTTCAAACTATTTCAAAAATTAGAAAAGGAAGGAATACTTCCAAATTCATTCTGTGAGGCTAGCATTATTATGATGCCAAAACCAGATAAAGACACCATTTAAAAAAAGATCTACAGGCCAATATCCCTGATGATCATAGATGCAAAAATCCTCAACAACATACTAGTAAACCAAATCCAACAAAACACTAAAAAAATCATTAACCATGATCAAGTGGGATTTATTTCTGGGTTGCAAGAGTGGTTCAATATTCAACAAATCAATCAATGGGATATATCACATCTCTAAGAGAAAGTATAAGAAACATGATCATTTCAGTAGATGCAGAAAAGGCATTTAACAGAGTACAACACCCATTCATGATAAAAAACCTCAACAAAGTAGGTTTAGAGGGGACATACTTCAACATAACAAAGGCCATATATGAAAAACTCACAACTAACATCATCTTCAATGAGGAAAAAATTGAAAGCATCTCCCCTGAAGTTAGGAACAAGACAAGGATGTCCACTCTTACCACTTCTGTTAATCATAGTACTGGAAGTCATACCCATAGAAATCAGACAAAAAGAAATAAAAGTCATCCAAATTGGTAAGAAGAAATAAAATGCTGTTTGCAGATGACATGACGTTATACATAGAAAACCCAAAACACTCTACTAAAAAACTGCTAGAACTGACAAACAAATTCAGTAAAGTCTCAGGACACACAAAATCAATATACAGAAATCTTTTGCACTTCTACACACCAATAATAAAGCAGCAGAAAGATAAATTAAGAAAACAATCCCATTTACAATTTTATCCAAAATAAGATATCTGGAATAAACTTACCCAAAGAGGTAAAAGACCTGTACTCTAAAACTATAAAACACTGATGCAAGAAATTGAAGATGACACAAAGAAATGGAAAGAAATTCTATGTTCATGTATTAGAAGAATATTTTTAGGGGCGCCTGGGTGGCTCAGTCGGTTAAGCGTCCGACTTCGGCTCAGGTCACGATCTCACAGTCTGTGAGTTCAAGCCCCACGTCGGGCTTTGGGCTGATGGCTCAGAGCCTGGAGCCTGCTTCCGATTCTGTGTCTCCCTCTCTCTCTGCCCCTCCCCATTCATGTTCTGTCTCTCTCTGTCTCAAAAATAAATTAAAACGTTAAAAAAAAATATCTATACTACCCAAAGCAATCTACATATTTAATGCAATCCTTATCAAAATACCAATAGCGTTTTTCACAGAACTAGAACAAACTATTTTAAAATTTGTTTGGAACTACAAAAGACTACTAATAGCCAAAGCTGTCTTAAAAAGGAAAATCAAATCCAGAGGCATCAAAATTCCAGACTTGAAGTTATACAAGGTTTAGTAATCAAAACCATATGATACTGGCACAAAGTAGACACATAGATCAATAGAATGGAATAGAAATTAATGTTCCACAAAGCAGGAAAGATTATCAAATGGGAAAAGAACAGTTTCTTCAACAAATGGTGTTGAGAAAACTAAAGAACAACAGGTAAGAGAAAGAAACTGGACCACTTTATTACACCATACATAAAAATAAATTCTAAATAGATTAAAGATCTAAATGTGAGACTGAAACCATAAAAATGTAAAAGGGGACACGGGCAATAACCTCTTTAACATTGGCCATAGAAACTACTTTCTAGATAACATCTCCTGAGACAAGGAAAGAAAAAGCAAAAATAAACTATTGGGAATATATCATATTAAAAAGCTTCTGCACAACAATTGAAATAGTCATCAAAACTAAAAGGCAACCTACAGAGTGGGAGAATACTTTTGTAAATGACATATTTGATAAGGGGTTAGTATACAAAGCATATAAAAGAACTTCTACAATTGAACACCCAAAAAACAACCCAATTCAAAAATGGACAGAAGACCTTTCTTCAAAGAAGACATACAGAGGGACAACAGATATATAAAAAGATGCTCATCATCACTTATCATCATGGAAATGCAAATCAAAGTTACAATGAGTTACCACCTCACATCTGTCAGAATGACTAAAATCAACAATACAAGAAATAACAGGTGTTCATGAAGTTGTGGAGGAAAAGGAACCCTCCTGCACTGTTGGTGGGAATGCAAACTGGTGCAGCTATGTGGGAAACAATATGAAGTTCCTCAAAAAGCTAAAAATAGAACTACCCTACATTGCAGCCATCACACTACTGCTTATTTACCTAAAGAATACACAAACACTAATTCAAAGGGATGGGTGAACTCCTATGTTTATAGCAGCACTATTTGCAATGGCCCAGATATGGTAGCAAGCCAAGTGTCCATCAATTGATGAATGGGTATGGATACACACACACACACACACACACACACACACAAAAAACCATACAATGGAATATTATTCAACCATAAAAAATACAAAATCTTGCCATTTGCAATATATGGATGGAGTTAGAGTAACGTGGAATTTAAGAAACAAAACAAATAAGCAAAGGGAAAGAGAGAGAGAGAGAAACCAAGAAATAGACTCTTAATTATAGAGAATGAATGGATGGCTACCAGAGGGTGGGTGGGGGAATGGGTTGAATAGGTAATGGAGATTAAGGAGTACATTTGTTGTGATGACCACTGGGTGATGTTTAGAATTGTTGAATCATTATATTGTATACCTGAAATTAATATAACACTATGTTAACTAATTGGAATTAAGAGAAAAAGTAAAAATAAAAAGTATGCATTGTAGAAAGAAAAACAAACAAACAAAAAGAAACAAAGAAAGACAAAGAAAGAATGAAAGAAAAAAATGATAAGCCGATGTTTCTGGTGAACATGCAGACGTCTTCAACAAAATATTAGCAAACTAAAGTCAATAGCATTAAAAGAGTCATACAACATGATCAAGTGGGATTTACTTTTGGAATACAAGGATAGTTCAACATCTGTGAGTCAATAAATGTGATGCACATTCTCTAAACAAAGTATAAATACCATATAGTTATTCAGTATAGGCAGAAGATATTTGACAAAATTCACCATCTTTCCCATTATAAAGAACTCTCAGCTGGAAAAACAGAAAATGTACCTCAACATATTAAAGGCCATAAATTACAAACCCACAGCTAACAATCTATTTAATAATGAAAAGCTGAAAACTTTTCTTCTAAGATTACAATAGGGGCGCCTGGGTGGCGCAGTCGGTTAAGCGTCCGACTTCAGCCAGGTCACGATCTCGCGGTCCGTGAGTTCGAGCCCCGCGTCAGGCTCTGGGCTGATGGCTCGGAGCCTGGAGCCTGTTTCCGATTCTGTGTCTCCCTCTCTCTCTGCCCCTCCCCCGTTCATGCTCTGTCTCTCTCTGTCCCAAAAATAAAATAAAAAACATTAAAAAAAAAAAAAAAGATTACAATAAAGCAAAGATCCCACTCTCACCACTATTCTTCAACATAGTACTGGAAGTCATAGCAAGAACAATAAATGAAAATAAAAGACATAAAAATTAGAAAGGAAGAAGTTATCTCTAATAGCAGATGACATAATATTACATATAGAAAACTCTGAAAATTTTAGCAAAAAACTGTTATAAATTATAAATGATTTGAATATATTTGCAGGATACAAAATCAATATAAAAATCAGTTGCAATTTCTATACATGAACAATGAACTACCTGAAACATAATTAAGAATTCAATTTACAAGAACATAAAAAAGAATAAAGTACTTAAGAATAAATTTAACCAAGTAAAATTCTATACACTGAAAACTTTAAGACCTTGATGAAAGAATTTGAGAAAGACATACAAAAAGGATAAGCTACTCCAGCATGGATTCCAATCTTCATGGATTGGAAGAATTAATACTGCTAAAATGTCTGTACTACTCAAAGCAATCTACAGATTTAATTCAATTTCTATCTGAATTTCAATGATTGTGTTTTTTTTTACTGAACTAGAATAATCCTAAAAATTTTATAAAACCAGAAAAGATCCCCCAAAGCCAAAGTGATTTTAAGCAAGAATAAATCATGTTGCATCAACTTCCTGATTTCAAACTATATTTTAAATCTATAATAATAACAACAGTATGGTATTGGCAAAAGACACATTGATTATGGAACAGAATAGGTATCCCAGAAATAAATTCATGCATATATGGTCAATTAATTTTCAACAAAATTTCCAAGAATACAAAACAGTGAAAGGTTATCTCTTCAATAAATTCTTTTGGGAAAACTGAACAGTTACATGAAAAAGAATGAAACTGGACCCCATCTCACACCATACACAAAAATCAATTCAAGATGGATTAAATATTTTAATGGAAGACTTGAAACTATAAAACTCTTAGAAGAAAATATAGGGAGAGAAATTTGTGACATAGGTCTCGGCAATAATTTTTTGGATTTGACAACAAAAGCAAAGGCAAAGAGAAGCATAAACAAACATGTGGGACTGCATCAATCTAAAAAGTGTTTGTTCAACCCTAAAAATCGTTTAAATAACCTAATTAAAATATTGGCAGAGAATCTGAATAGACATTTTTCTGAAGAAGACACACAAGTGGTCAACAAGTACATGAAAAGATGTTCGACATCACTACTCATCAGAGAAATGCAAATCATAACCAATAAGAAATCATCTAATACCTATTAGAATGTCTATTATTTTTTAAAAATGAGATAAATGCCAGTAAAAACATGAGAAAAAAGAGTCCTTGTACACTGTTGGTTGGAATGTAAACCGGTTAGTCACTATGGAAAACAGTATGGTGACTCCTCAAGAAATTTAATATAGAACTACCATAGGGCCTAGCAACCCAACTTATGAGTATATGATGAAAGGAAATTTTCTTCAAAAATAAGGAAATTAAGTTGTTTGTGACAACATAGATGAATCTGGAGCACATTATACTAAGTGAATAAGTCAGACAGGGGAAGTCAAATACTACATGGTATCATGTGAATGTGGAATCAAAAGGAAGAAGGAAGCAAGGAAGGAAGGAAGGGAAGAAGGAAAGAAGGAAGCCAGGCACAGAAACAGAGAGTAGAGAAGTGTTTGCAAGGGACTGGCCTTAGCCCTTAAGTACTTAGTACAACCTGGCAATTATACTTGATAACACCATATTGTAAAATTGAAATGTGGTCAAGTGTAGAATTTAAATACACACACACACGCGCGCGCGCGCACACACATACACACACAAGTTTGGTGAGGAATGTATTCACTTACTGAGGAAAGTCTTTCACAATGTATATGTGTATCAAGTCACCACGTTGTACACTTTACCCCACAATTTTGTCAGTTATATGCAATAGAGCTGAAAAAAATAAAATTCACAAAACTGCAACAGTTTAAAATATTAGCTCATCCTCCACAGCAAGATAAAGGTATAAATAACTCTAAAATCCTGTTATGACATTTCCTTATTTCTGTAATTAATTTATGATGTGTTTTGGGAAAAAATATATTTATGATACTATTTTTAATATTTCTGTGGCTATCTTTGGATATATAAATTATATTGTCTATCTCCTACCTCTTAAAATATAAATTAAAAATCAAACTCTTAAATAAACTTTTAATAATATTTGTCAGTGGAGTGTTCCCGAATGTATTTAAAATGTTATTGCAAAAGTAGAAGAAAAAACATAACTCAATTGTCACCATTAATAAAATTAAATGATGTGCCTGCTTGATTTATTGACCATGTCAAATGATGATGGTGATGAAGAGAATGAAGGGAAAGAAAACACTAAATAAGCAAAATAAGGGTAGAACATGAGAATGTTTGAGAGCTAAATCTGTTTAATGTTCATCTAACAAAAAATGAGGCTGAGTGATAGGAAGTAAGAGTATAAAGAATGCCAGGAACAATATCATGAAGCTGTGTCTAGTTATAAATATTGTCATATAAACTATGACACATTACAGAGAGAAAAATAAATTTCCATTTGTATTTTTAACATTTTCAAATATTTGTTTTGAAATATCTCACTACCAGCTAATAACCTCCATAAAAACATGGACTGTATCTTAAGCATTTTTGTATCTCTTGTACCCAGCATGAGTCCCAGAATGTAGCTTAAATCGTCATTGAATGAAAGAATAAATCAACAAATGAATAGATAAATGAATGTGTATTATTTGGTTAGTGGAATATTGAAATATGATTCATGTGGCTGTTATAGAACACAAATTGCCTTTGAGAATTTTATCCAACACACTCCCAACTCTCCTCATCCTCCCACCTCCACCGGTCTCAGAAAATCATTAACTATTTAATTGCTTAGGCTCTACTCTGGAAATGAAATGGAACCCTGAATGTATTCTAGTTACATAATTCTAACTTCTGTACTATTGTTTCAATGGAAAAAAGCAATAAAAATCAATTGTTAATTATTCATTGTATATTACTTAAATCCTTCAAATCATTAAATTGCTTCGACATGGTAATAGGCAACACAGTCACATGAATTAGATCTGGTTAGAACCTTAAACCTTCCATATGCGAGAGGCAATTTAAGTGACTTGTAGCTGTGACAGCTGAGACTGAGGAAAACAAAAATAAGGACACCAAATCCTCTCAAACATATGAGCCTGCTCAAAAAATATTAAGTATATTTTCTTATTGCCTACTGGTATTTTTCTGTTGAAATTTGACATTTTTTTATGGCTACTCCAAGAAGTTTTCATTCACATTACCACTAGTCATGCTTCTATGGACCCTGGAAAAAGGTCACTTGAAAATGTCACACATTCAGACAAAAAAAAATTACTCAAGCTACGTAGATGTTCCCTTATACAGAGTAAAAAGCTAAGTTGAAAGAAGCAAATATGCAAACATGTTCCCTGCAGGACCAGAAATTAATAATGAAAATATTCTTCCCTATCAACATGTCACCTTGAAAAGCCTTGGAGATGTATTTGCAACAGATCCAGGTTTTCTACATTAACAACAACAACAAAACCAACTTATTTTGCAATCTAAGGCTAGCTTCCTTATTCAGAAATGGCATTTGACTTTTTTATGCACTGCTTTCTTGATTTTTAAAAACTTACATTGTAAAAATACCTACCCTTAGAAATATGATGCTTTTTGCCTTTATGGAGATTTATGAGGACTTAGACTCCTAGTATAGTTTTTCAATCACTTTCAGAATTCCTGTTACAGAAGAGGCATCTCAGTGGGTTTTTTTTTTCTCCCAGAAGTATTCATAGGAAATTTGTTGCAACTGTCAGTTACACCAGTCTCTTCATAAAGCAGTCTGCACATGCAAGCATGCTGAGGTAAGACAGCTTATATTTCCAAAGACCCTATCACCAAGCTTAATGAAGTAAAAATGAAATCAAATGATGCCCTAACCATACACTGTATATCACCCTCAGTCCTCAGTTGCACACATTTTTGCATTTCTTTCATAAGGCAATTCTCATAGTGAACCAATTTTCCAGATACCTTGGTCTTGGCAGCTTTCTTTAATATAAACATCACTTAGAGTGCATTCTTACACTAGATCTTGACATCATGGATGCCATTAGAAACTGGGAACAAAATATTTCTGTATGCTGGGAGTCATAAACCTGAAAGGATATTTCAGGTAGGTAATTCATTTTTACCTTTCTCTTAAGTACTATATTTTTCCCATAATTAACCCTGAAAGGCTCAGGGCTCAGTGGCATATTTAAACATTAGTTCAGAGGTGCTTTGGTGGCTCAGAACGTCAGATTATATAACAGCCCAAAGAAAGAAAAAGGAAGTAACACAATCTAAACTCCTGGGAACCCGAGGGTTATGGGGCATCTATCAAAGTCCTTTTTCTGTTTTATTTCTTTCCTGAGTCTCATAGCTACAGGTACTTTTATATCACAAATAACTTACACTATTTTTATATCTTGGTGTTTCAGGCAAGTTTCAGTCAGCACACAGCATTTTTGTTCTTCACTAGATTTTATTTTTAAATTAAGATTTTGAAAATACCTCAGAATTTTAATGGAATTTCTTTACCTAACCATTTTTCAAATGAGACAAAAAAAATGGATTCCATGAATGTATTAATGGTTTCTTGTTTTGTCAAACGCTAAACATCCATCAAATCTATTCAGAAAACACTGCTTAAAATCAAAATTTAGAAAAAAACAGATATCTTTGGTTGCCTGGGACAGTGAAAAATTCACATAAGGTATTAATTTCTTTTTCATACTAAAATTGTGCAGTATTTCTTTTGCCAAATGTATTTATTAACTTATTCCTCAAGAAAAGTATTTGTTTAGAATTGAGTTTAAATCACTTATGAGTCCAGAATATTCCTTATAGTTATTTTTCTTACACTTTTTCAGGAAAAGGACATCACATAACTATTTTTAAACTTAAAAAAGTAATCCTTTAGAAGGTCTTTCTTGAACACAAAATTTTCTTTCATCACTTGAACCTTGTATTCTACTCACCTCTATTACTTTTTTTTCTTGAAAATGTGTGATAGCTCTTCACTACCCACAGATTAAACATCAACCACATAGCATGGCACAGGAAGCTTTCCACAATTTGATAGCTTCTTAGTCACCAGATAAATATCCTGTCGTGTTTTCCAAACCACATTCAGAATTCTCCCATCAGAAGACATCACATCTTTTGTGTCTGTGTGTACCATGCCATTAACTGAATGTGATCCTTTGCCCACAACAAATATATCAGTTGTGCTATCCTAACCATGTCTAGTAGTAAGCTAGAACTACCATAACACAATACTATAGAGTGGCAGCTTGAATAATAGAAATTCGTTTTCTCATAATTCTAGAGGCTAAAAATTCAAGATCAAGGTGTTACTATGTTTGGTTTCTCTCAAAGACTCTTTGGTTTACAGATGGTCACCTTCTCATTTTCCTTACACGACTTTTTTTTCTGATGTCTCTTTTGTGTGTCCAAAGTTCCTCTTCTTATGAAGACACTAGTTAGGTTGGATTGTGGTCATACATATGACCCCAGTTAAACATAATTGCCCTATGTCCAAATAGGTTATGAGATACTAGGGAATCCCTAGATTCCTAGATATCCCTAGATATCCCTAGAAGGACTTCAACATGTGAATTTGGGGAGAGGGAACACAATTCAGCCCCAAATACAAGCCTTCTGTAATTAAAGTTTTTTATTCAAGTTAGGAAATGAACTTTTCCATAAAACTATCATGTTCCAAAGAGATTAGTCACAAAACAATAACTACCCTATACATGTCCTCATAGTATTGGACTACACATACAGATAGTTATTGAATTCTAGATCAATATACTCATCAGCAAGAAATCTGGTGTCACTAGACAGCTTATTCAATAAGCAGACGTCTGTAAAACTCTCTGAAGTTTTCTTCTTTCTCGCCCTTGGAAATATCTTCAGTTCATTATTTATTTAAGAAGAAACACTTCTCTTATTAGCAGAATTTGAATGAAAATGGACATGCATAGCCATTGAGTTGAAGTTTCGGTTGAAGTTTTGTTTGAGAAGACAAAACACTCAAGTTCTCAACTAGCAAGGCTTTCCTGAAGCATTGTATAGCAGCAAAAAGGATGCAGGACCTATCAGATGTGTCAGTAATACTATGCAATTATCACAATTGACTTTTTAAGTTGTTGAATGCCAGTTATATGAAAGGGAAAAAGAGGGAAACTCAGAAATTCCTGAGTGACACATAACAAAGAAGTCCCCTCCACCCTCCATTCTGTCACCACTTTATTCTCTAGCCCCCTTCTTGCTGAAAACTTACCTTATTTTCTTCTCATTACTTCTTAGATCTTTTAGATCTCTTTAAGTCAACCTGGGTCTTCCCCTTAGCCTAGGTGCAAATACTGTTTAAACATATCCATTCCCAAGTGCATTTCTGTATACGTCCCTGAGAACAATACTAGCCATCACTGTACTAAATTAAGCTTGTCACTTGTCACTTGTCTCATTTAGCAAGACTGACATTGCTTACACCCTAGGTCTTACATAGAGTGTTTCTTAAATTACGGTGGCGGCCTTTCACTACAGCTGCAACCATAATCCATTCAAAAGTGATCATATAACAGTACTTATGTTCGTTATTCAACATTTTTCATATTCGTTTCAATATCTATGCAATGTGTGTGTTGTCTTGTTAAATATCAGTTATTTTACTGAGTGACATCTGTCATTTCAACGACAAAACTTTTCTATACTCCCAGATTTTACACAGCCATGATTATCAGAAATTTCTCTTATTCAGTATCTTTGATATCTTCATTTTTATCAACATTCTAACTTAAAAAAATTCTTTCTGTAAATAATATTCTTTATGATCATCATAACCAATAATCAGTTTATGCTAATACTATTTCTCTTATTCTTTACTCTTCTCAGTTTTACTGCCTCTTCAACAAAGATATTTGGTGGGATAGGTTGCAATGATGCATGTAAATAGATACGGTAAAAATAAAAGGTATATTTCTACTGATATATCATTATTAACCTATTTTCTGTTCTTTTTCCAGAGCAGTAGAAAATTTTCTCTTTAACAACAACATATTTTTACAAAGGCATATAAAGATATTCTTTCCTTAAGTTGTCTCCAAGATATCTGATGCAACTAATAGTCATTTAGCATTAATATGAAGAAAGGAGAACATGATTTTGAATAATTATTTTCAATTAAAATTAATGTCATATGAATCTGACTCACACTCTGGAATTCAATGTAACTTTTGGTCTGATTTCCTTTATTTGAAATTGAGGCAAAAAAGCCATTTTAGTTGACAGTAAAAGTATAATGTGTATAGCCAAGATAATTTAATGAAAACATTGAAATTTGTTAAGAATTAAAAGTGTATTCAAACTTCTATAGTGAGGAAATTGCCACTAGCAGGTCAGAGATGAGTGTTATATTTGGGAATGAGGCTAAAATCATATATTTATAAATCCATGTGCTTTAATGACATTTTAACAAACATATTGCTATTGTAGAGGTTTCCAGTGATTTTTTAAACTTTAAAACAATTAAAAAATGATGGGGCGCCTGGGTGGCTTAGTTGGTTGAGTGTCCGGCTTCAGCTCAGGTCATGATCTCGGGGTCCGTGAGTTCCAGCCCCGCCGTGGGGCTCTGTGCTGACAGCTCAGAGCCTGGAGCCTGCTTCGGATTCTGTGTCCCCCTCTTTCTCTCCCCCTCCCCCACTCATGCTCTGTCTCTCTCTGTCTCAGAAATAAACATTAAAAAATTTAAAATAATTAAAAAATGATAATTTTTATTCTTTTGTCTTATCAGCTACAAATAGTATAAGTATATTCATTCCTACCAACTATGTATCACAGCAAAGACCATGTCAGGTTAACAATGAATGCTATCAAAACATCATGGGGCGCCTGGGTGGCGCAGTCGGTTAAGCGTCCGACTTCAGCCAGGTCACGATCTCGCGGTCCGTGAGTTCGAGCCCCGCGTCAGGCTCTGGGCTGATGGCTTGGAGCCTGGAGCCTGTTTCCGATTCTGTGTCTCCCTCTCTCTCTGCCCCTCCCCCGTTCATGCTCTGTCTCTCTCTGTCCCAAAAATAAATTAAAAACGTTGAAAAAAAAATTAAAAAAAAAAACATCACTGAACTCCCACCACCAAAAAGAAGTGAACAGCAAAAATGCTACATTTTTAAAATGAGATACTTAGAAAATCTTTCACATTTCTTGCTTTTTTTTTTTTTTGTCAGCAATGAATCATACTTGGTAACCATTTTGAGAGTGTTTTAAAGAAGAAAAAAACTTCAGGAAAAAAAGACAGCTATATGTGAAAAATCTGTATTTTTTCACTTTCTAAAAAAAAAAAAAGATAAATTGTTCCAAATGTATCTTTTTAGATTGAGCATAGACTAGAAAACAGAGCTAATTAATCTCTTAGTAAACAAATCTTCTCTTGAAAATGTCAAATATAGACACTATGAAGGAATTAGTTTCAAAATCACTTAAATAAGAGATTTTACTTTTGTAAATACTTTCAAATAGATACCTTTGTTTGATCATTATAATAATTGTTAGGAATAACTGAACAATTAATTGCTCAAAACCATAGTCAAGCTGAAAATAGAACAAAAATAATCTCTTTATCAATCCTATATTCACAGATTTTTTTTCTTATGTTTCAGATTATAGAAGCCAAGAAATTCTCTGACTAAATGAAAATTAACATAAAATTTCCAATTTACAGCTAAAAACTGAAAAGTTTTAGAGCAAGGAGTGATGTAGGCGGAATCCTCCAGCCTACACCTTCCTCCTGAATACTTCAAGGATTATTTCAAGCCTATGCATAGACAGGAATGAAATGCAAACAATCAATATGTCAGATATACTTAAATTATGTATGCTTTAGAAAAAAAAAAAAGATTTTGAGTTCAGTTTCCAAAGGGCCGGAAAAGATTAAAGAATAAAGGCCTAACTGTTCAAATGTTCCTCCAATGATTTACATTTTATAGAACAATGATGCAAAAAGATATACAGAATTCTTATCGTTTACATTTTATAATTATAGGCACATTTTAAGTGAAAAGATAAAGAAATAGGTCAAATTCTAGCATTTCTTTCTGATTCTCTTAGATATTCCTCAGAGAGTGATTATCAGGGTGATACATATACATATATCTTAAAATATTCTACTGATTATCTGTTAATTGCATTCTGATTCACCCACGATGCTGGTTTAGGGAACACTGTAATTCCTTATACCTATAATACAGTTGCTTATCTTCCTTTCTTTGTCCCATTACTGCTGAACTATTGCCACAATAGCCATTTTAACTGTGTCTGAAACATCTGTCATGATGCCATTATTTTTAACTCCAGCTTCCCCATCTATTTTCTTTATTTCTAGATTAAGTTCTCCAAAATCACTTGGGTAGAGAAAACATTTCTTGAAATAAAGGCACCACAATTTTATGTCTCTTTAAGTCATAATATTGTTATTTTTTCTTTACAGCTCTCTCAGCAATTATCAGCATTGGTGCTCTGACTATTTTAATAAAAAATACAAATTTTTCCTGTCCTGGAATTGTTCTGCTGCCGTATTTGCTAGGCATGGAAAATTCTCTAGGTTCCAATGCTCTGGCCTAATATTTTCTAGGATAATATTTAAAATAGCACTTCTGGAGGAGTAAATGCTTGCCTTCTCCTTTATAAAATCAACAAATGTTTTATCCATCTTCCTGCTGTCTACTATAATTATCTGCAAATCCACTGGCATGCATAAAATATGACCCTCTCAGATTAAGATGAACTTGATAGTTGTTAGGTTATATTTCAAATATAAAAACATATTTGACTAATTGATATTTCAAGAAGGATTATAGTACACTGACCAGCCTTCCTAATGTAAACACTTATGATACTGTAATAACATATTTCAAAAAGGAACTCTCATAAATGTAATGATAAGCTGGAAAGCAAGTAGAGAATAAATATTCCAAAAACTAAGTGAATCTAGGAACCAGGGTAAGCTGAGTGCTAAAACTGGCTTTGCATTTGCCGTATCATGTAAATTTGAGCTTTGTTAACCATATCAGGGCACGAAAGAAAAAGCATGGCAAAAGAGGGGGCTTCAAAGATACTAACATTTTATATCTGAATCTGAGTATTAGTTATACAAGATTTCAATTTTTGTCTTCTTTATCCCATACCTATTCCTCTTATAAGTTCTTTAGCATAAATGCTATGTTCCACAATTTAGTTCAAAATACTTGTAACATGGTATCAATTATAGGTTATCTGTAGTCTTTTTGTCAGTACGCTGTATAGCTTTAATATAATTTAATTTAATATGCTGAGTGTCCGACTTCAATTCAGGTCATGATCTCACAGTTGATGAGTTCAAGCCTCGCAACAGGCTTGCTGCTGTCAGTGCAGAGGCTACTTCAGATCCTCTGTGAAGCATCAGGGCTTAACTCTGGGAGAGTAGGAAGGCTGTAGGAAAAGGAGACTCTGCTTTTAAAGGGCCTGCATACAGACTCACTTGCTCCAAAACCAGCACAGAGGCAGCAGTTTGAAAAGTGCCTGGGACATACATAAAAGAGATTTATTGACTAATTTTAGGTTGTGCGCTGGAAGGGCAGAGATCTGAAGGAAATTTATCAGAGAATGTATGCAAAGGTAAGCAGAATTTTTATTGCCATCCTTCTGCCTAGCTGGCCCAATGCTGGCAGGAACCAACGCTGACATTCTGTATTTACTCCCCTAGCACAACTAACCCTACCCATGTTCCCCATGGATCCACCTCACCCAACCTACTCACCCCACAGGGTGTCCCTCCAAAGAAGCTCCAGCCTATTCACATCCAGGAAACAGAACAGAGCAGAACAGAATATCCCCTACAATGTAGCTCTTGTCCTGCCACACTGGCAGGTGGCCTTGGCCATGACTGGTACACCTGACAAAGTAGCTCCTTCCTCACCATATCAGGCTGGTGTCCTCTGAAGCAGCTCCTGCCCTGGTTGCAGAAGATTCAGCTCTGCCCACCAATGAGCTGACAGCATCTGAAGCTGGACCTCTCAGCCTGCCTCACTTGAGCCAGCATCAAACTCAGCAAATCCATAGCAGTCACAGTCCAGCCACAACAGGAGGGTGCACAGTCCAGCCACAACAGAGGGCACCTCCAGAGTGCCTGATTCTGTTGAACAAGAGGTATTTGTGTTATAGGACCCCAGAGGAAGCCTTCCATATAAGACAACTCCTTCAAGACCAGATGTAGCCGATCTACCTAATACATAGAAACACAGAGTCAGACAAAACAAGGAAAGAACAAATCCCAAATGAAAGAAAAGACAGAAAGACAGAAAGACAGAAAGACAGAAAGACAGAAAGAAAGAAAGAAAGAGAGGGAGGGAGGGAGGGAGGGAGGGAGGGAGGGAGGGAGGAAGAAATCAGAAAAGTACTAAACAAGATGGAGACAAGAATCTACCTAATAAGGATTTAAAAATAATAGTCTTAAGATGCTCACTGAACTTGGAAGAAGAATGTTTGAACACAGGGAGAATTTCAACAAAGAGATGAAAAATACAAAAAAAAAAAAAAGAAGTATTCAATAACTGAAATGAAAATACACTAGAGGGAATCAACATCAGACTAAAGGATGCAGAGAGATCAGTGATCTAGATAGACAGGGTAGCAGAAATCATCCAGACTGAGCAGCAGCAGCAGCAGCAGCGAATCAGGATAGTTTAAGGGACTTCTGGCACAACATCAGAATGAAAATATTAACATCATATGGGTCAAAAAAGAAAAGCTAATGGGGCAGAAAAGTTATTCCAAGAAATAATAGCTGAAAACTTCACTAAGCTAGGGAAGGGAACAGACATTTTAGATTCAGGAGCACAAATAGCCCAAGAGATGAACCCAAAAAGATCCATACCAAGGCACACAATAATAATTAAGATGTCAAAGATTAATTATAAAGAGAGAATCTTAAAAGAAGCAAGAGAAAAGCAATCCGTTACGTTTAAGAGAAACCCCATATGGCTATATAGCAGCTGATTTTTCAGCAAAAACTTTGCCAGAAAAGAATGGTATGATATATTTAACATGGTGGAAGAAAAAAATCTAAACCAAGAATATTCTGCACAGAACTATTATTCAAAACTGAAGAAGAGATAAAGAGTTTCTGAGACAAACAAAAGTTACAGTCATTTGTCACCACTAAACTAGCCTTAAAAGAAATGTTAAAAGGACTTCTTTAGGTGGAAAGGAGAAGACATAACTAGAAGTAAAGAAATTTGAAAGGAAAAAAAAATCACAGTGTCAAAGCAAACATACAATGAAGGTAGTGGATCAACCGCTTACAAAGATAGTACGGAGGTTAAAACACAAAAGTAAAATAAACAATATCTACAATATTTAACACATACACAAAATAAAAACCTATAAAACATGACATAATTTACATAAAATGTGGAGAGGGTATGTAATGTTTCCAAAATATGTTTGAACTTAAGGATCCATCAATTTAAAATAGGTTGCTATAACATAGGATGTATACATGAATCTGATGGTAACCACAAACCAAGCCCCTATACAAGATACAACAAAATAAAGAGAAAAAAAACCTCCAATATAACACTATAGAAAATCATCAAATCACAAGAGAAGAGAGAAGAAAGGAACAGAGAACTACAAAACAGCCAGAAAACAATTAACAAGAAGGCAATACGTATATTCCTATCAATACCTATCAATAATTACTCTAAATATAAATGAACTAAATGCTCCAATCAAAAGACATTGAGTGACTAAATGGATAATAAAAAATAAAACCCATCTATATGCTGCCTGTAGGAGACCCATGTCAGACCTAAAGGCACATATTTCTGAAAGTGAAGGGACAGGAAGATATATTCCATGCTAATGGAAGTGAATGAAAAGCTGGAATAGAATACTTACACCAGACAAAACAGATTTGAAATCAAAAACTGTTACAAGAGACAAAGAAGGGTAGCACACAATGATAAAGGGATAAATCCAGCAAGAGGATATAACCATTGTGAATATCTATACATCTAACACAGAGGCACCTAAATATATAAATCAAATATTAACAGACATAAAAGGAGAAATTGACAGTAACACAATAATAATAGGGGATTTTAACACCTAACTGATATCAGTGGATAGGTCTTTCTCACAGAAAATCAGTAAGGAAACAATGTCCTAAAATGATACATTAGATCAGATGGACTTAATAAATTTAAGAAGACTGAAATCATTCCAAGCATCTTTTCTGATCACAGCAATATGAAACTAGAAATCAATTACCAGAAAAAAAGTACTGGAAAAAACACAAAAAAGTGGAGACTAAACTACATGCTATTAAACAATGAATAAGTCAACAGAGACATCATAGAGGAAATAAAAAAATACCTTGAGGCAAAATAAAATGGAAGCAACCTCCTCAAATCTATGAAACACACGAAAGTAGTTCTAGAGAGAATTTTATAGCAATACACACCTACCTTAAGAAAAAGGAAAAAGTTTAAACAATTTTACATCTCAGGGTGCCTTGGTGTCTCAATCAGTTAAGCGTCTGACTTCAGCTCAGATCATGATCTCACAGTTCATGGGTTCAAGCCCTGTGTTGGGCTCTGTGCTAGCAGCTCCGAGCCTGGAGCCTGTTTTGGATTCTGTGTCTCCCTCTCCCTGCACACCCCACCCCCCACTCATGCTCACTTGCTCTCTCTCTCTCTCTCTCTCTCAAAAATAAATAAAATATTTAAAAAAATTAATTTTACATCAAAAGGAACTGGAAAAAGATAAACAAAACCCAAAGTTGGTCTAAGGAAGGACACAATAAAGACCCAAGTAGAAATAAATGCAATAGGCAATAAAAAGGGGGGAAAAAACTAAGAGCAATTTATTTGAAAAGATTTAAAAAAGACAAAACGTGGGGACCCTGGATGGCTTAGTCAGTTAAGTGTCCAACTTTGGCCCAGGTCATGATCTCATGGTTCGTGGGTTCAAGTCCCACGTTGGGCTCTGTGCTGACAGCTCAGAGCCTGGAGCCTGCTTCTGATTCTGTGTCTCCCCCTCTCACTGCCCCTCCTCCCGCTTATACTCTTTCTCTCTTTTTGTCAAAAATAAATGAACATAAAAAAATTAAGTAAATAAAAGAAGATAAAACTTTAGCTAGACTCATCAAAAGAGAGAGAGAAAACTCAAATAGATAAAACCAGACATGAAAGAGAAGATGTCACAAGTAATACAAAAACAAAAAAGATTATGAGATTATTATATACAATTATACACCAACAAAGTAAACAACCTGGAAGAAATGGATCAATTCCCAGAAACATAATCTTCTAAGACTGAATCAGGAAGAAACAAAAAATCTAAACAGAAAATTACTAGTAATAAATTTAGTCAGTTATCAGAAATCTAACAAAGCAAAGTCCTAGACCAGATGGTTTCACAGGTAAACTGTATCAAACATTTAAAGAGTTAATGTGTTTCCTTCTTAAACTCATGAAAAATGGAAAAGGAATTAACACTTCCTAATTCATTCTATGAGGCCAGCATTATCCTCATACCAATATCAGGCAAAGACATTACAAAAAAAGAAAATTACACACCAATTTTCCTAATGAACATAGATGCAAATTTTTCAACAAAATTTTAATAGCAAATTCAACAATACGTCAACAGGATCACACAGCACAATCAAGTGGGATTTTATCCAGGATGCAAATCAAACAACATGATACACCACAATAATAAAAGAAAAGCTAAAAATCTTATAATTATCTCAATAGATGCACAAAAAGTACTTAATAAAATCCACTATCAATTTATAATTAGACACTCAACAAAGCAGATGTAGAGGGAACATACCTCAACATAATAAAGGCATATATGAAAGACCACAGCTGAAATCATAATCAATTGTGAAAAACTGATAGCTTTTCATCTAAGATCAATAACAAGACAAAATGTCCTCTCCCACCACTTTTGTTCAAACAGTACTGGCAATCCTTGCCACAGCAATCGGACAAGAAAAAGAAATAAAAGGCAAGCAAATTGGTAAGAAGTAAAATTGTCACTGTTTGTAGATGACATGATACTTTATATACAAAATCCTAAAAAGTCTACTAAAAACACTATTAGAACTAATAAATTCAGTAGATCTGCAGGATACAAAATTATCATAGGAAATCTGTTGCATTTCTCCACACTAATAATGAACTATCAGAAAGAGAAATTAAGAAAACATATCTTGTTTACAATGATATCAATAAGAATAAAATACCTGGGAATACATTTAGCCAAGGAATTGTAAGAGCTGTACTCTGAATACCATAAGATATTGATGAAATAATTTAAAGTAACATAATTGGAAATATATACCATAGTCATGGATTAGAAGAATTAATATTGTTTAAATGTCCACCCAAAAAATCTACAGATTTAATGATCCTTATGAAAATATCAATAACATTTTTCACAGAAATAGAAGAAATAATCCTCAAATATGTATGGAAACACACGCAAAAACTAAAATAGCAAACTTGAGAAAGATAAACAAAGCTAGATATATTTGAAATCTCAGATTTCAAGATATACCACAAAACTATAGCAATCAAAACAATACCGGCACAGAAACAGACGCATAGATCAATGGAACAAAACAGCCCAGAAATAAACCCATGCTTAGATGTTCAATTAACCTATATAAAAGGGGACAAGAATATACAATGGGGAAAAGACAGTCTCTTTAATAACTGGTGCTGGGAAAATTGGACAACTACATACAAAGGACTGAAACTGGACCACTTTCTTATACCATATAGAAAAATAAACTTAAAATGCATTAAAGACATAGTGTTACACCTGAAACTATAAAACTCCTAAAAGAAAACATAGACAGTATGAGGGCAATAAAAACAAAAATAAACAATTAGGATGATACCGAACTAAAAATCTTTTTCACGGTGAAAACCATCAATAAAACAAAAAGGCAATCTAATAAATGGGAAAAATATTTGCAAATGATAGATCCTATATATAAAGGGTTAATAAGCAAATATATAAAGAGCTCCTACAACTCAACACAAAAAAATAAGCAAACAATCTAATCACAAATTTTGCAGAGGACTTGAATAGACATTTTTTCAAAGAAGACATACAGATGGCCAACAGACACAAGATGCTCAACATCGCTGATCATCAGAAAAAAATGCAAATCAAAACCAAAATAAGAGATCACCTCACATTTGTCAGAATGGCTAGTGTCAAAAAGCAAGAGATATCAAGTGTAGATGAGGATGTGGAGAAAGGGGAATGCTCAGGCTCTGTTGAGGGGGTATGTCAAATGGTGCAGTCACAATGGAAAATACTATGGAGGTTCTTCAAAAAATTAAAAATAGAATGACCATATGACCCAGCAGTTCTACTTCTGTGTATTTATCCAAAGAAAATGGAAGCACTAATTTGAAAAGATACACACCCCTATGTTCATGGCAGCATTATTTACAATAGCAACAATATGGAAACAACCTAAATGTCCATTGATAGATGAATGGATAAAGAAGATCTGGTACGTACGTACACACACACACACACACGTGTGTGTGTGTGTGTGTGTGTGTGTGTATAAACAATGGAATATTATTCAGCCATCATAGAGAATGAAATCTTGTCATTTGTGACAACATGTTTGAACCTACAGGGTGATGTGCTAAGTGAAATGAGTCAGAGATAGACAAAGACCATATTTCACTTATATGTTGAATCTAAAAAATAAACATGCAAAAAAAACCACCCAGAAACAGAGTCATAAATAGAACTGATATTTGCTAGAGGAGAGTGGGTGGGAGTTGGGCAAAATAGATGGTACAAATTTCATTATAAAATAAATAATTCATGAGGATGTAAAGTACAGCATATGAAATACAGTCAATGATCTCATAATAATGGTAACTAGCCTTACTATGGTGATCTTAATGTATGTAAGTGTTGAATCATTATATACCTGAAGCTACTGTAATATTGCCTATCTACTTCAATAAAAAATAAACAAAGTTCAAAAAAACTGGACTGAGGTATATATGTCAAGACATCCAGTAGAGCCTATTTTATTGTGAATTCATGAAGACCAAAAGTGTCCCCATAAGTGTCTTTGGAATCAGATATCAAGCTTGTGGCAGTTGTCTTGAAAGTATTTCCATTATGAAAAATTCTCATTGTTATGGATACACCATACTTGAACTTACCAAAACATGCCTACTACTGAAGTTTTGATTTCAGAATCCTGTGCAATTCTCACTCTCAGTAGATAAATGACTCCAGTCTCTTCACTGCAAACCCAGCTATACATGCTCTTCTAAGAGAACATATTTAAATCTGAGTCTGATTTATCTTCTTTTGCCTCAATTCCAAGGTTTTTGTTTTTACCAATAATAAACTCTTTTCTGTCCCAACTATACATACCATAATCTTGATAATATTTGTCCTCTATATTTTATATAAAAACAAGTTTAATTTGGCTTATGACTCATTTGTAAACTCCATAACTTTAAATTTTCTGGTACATGTAACAAATATACTTTCTTCAGCCATAACATTTTATTAAAATTTTATAAGCAGAATATTTTGGAGTGAGAGTTTGCTTAATTTCTGTACTCACTGTAATATTTGGGGAAAGTAGGTATTGTCAGGATCAAGAAAAAAAATAGTATATATGTGAGAGACAGTGTTGAATAAAGCAGTGGCCTCACTCTTACGAGAATGGCTTAAATCCTAAGTTGTTGCCCCAACCTTCTTTTTTAAAAATATAAGGAAACCAAAAATTAAAAAATACTTTAGAATAGCTGCATTTTCACCCCTCAGCTCAAAATTTATCAATATATTTAATGGCCAGATTTGATATTATACTATGTGTTCCATTTCTCAAGAAAGCCCACTCCCATGTAGATGGCTAGGTCCCATGCAGAGATATTCTGATTCTGTCTAGGTCTATAGTTTTCTATTCTAAGTGCACACCAGAAACACCTCCAAAAGTGGACCTTGGACAGTAATGTTAAGGAGCAGAGAGAGTGGGGAGGCTGTGCCCGGCTCCTGCTCTCACAGCTGCTGCAGGACACTGAACTCCATAGAGACCGCACTGGGCCCCACAGGACTCTGTGCCTTGCTGAGAAAAATAATTAAACATGGACAAAGGAGATCCTAAGAAGCCAAAAGGCAGAATGTGCATTCTTTGTGCAAACTCGTTGAGAGGAGCACAAGAAGAAGTATCCAGAGGTGCCTGGGTGGCTCAGTCAGTTGAGCATTCAACTTGATTTCTGCTCACGTCATGATTCCAGGGTCATGGAATGGGGCCCCAAGCTCAGTGTGGAGCCTGCTTAAGATGATTCTCTGATTCATATTCATTCATTCATTCATTCATTCATTCATTCATTCTCTCTCTCTCTCTCTCTCTCTGCCTCTCTCCCCAACTTGTGCTCTCACTCTCTAAAAAAAAAAGAAAAAAGAAAAAGCATCCAATTGCTTTAGTCAACTTCTCCGAGTTTTCTAAGAAGGGCCTAGAGGGTGAAGACCATGTCTGCTCAAAAGACAGAAAAATTTGAAGACATAGCAAAGGCAGACAAGGCGCGTTATGAAAGAGTAAATGAAAACTTATATCCTCTCTAAAGGGGAAAAAAGTTAAAGGATCCCAATGCACCTAAGAGGCCCCTTTGGCCTTTCTCTTATTCTCTTCTAAATATCACCCCCAAATCAAAGGAGAACGTTCAGGCCTCTCTATTGGTGATGTTGCAAAGAAACTGGGAGAGATGTGGAATAACTCTGACCCAGATGACAAGCAGCCTCACGAAGGCTGCTGAGCTGAAGGAGACATACGAAAAGGGTATTGTTGCCTACGGAGCCGAAGGAAAGCCTGATGCGGCAAAAAAAAAAAAAAAAAAAAAAAAAAAAAAAAAAAGGTGTCGTCAAGGCTGAAAAAAAGCAAGAAAAAGAGAGGTGGAAGACAAGGAAGATGAAGAGGTTGAAGAGGAGGAGGAAGATGAAGAAAATGAAGATGAAGAAGATAACAATGAATAAACTGGTTTTAGCACAGCTCTTTTTCTGGTCTATACGGTACGTAACTCCCCTTTACATAACTCCTTTTAAAGCAAAAAAAATTGAAATGTATGGTTGTGTAAGATTTGCTTTTAAACTGTACAGTGTCTTTTTTTGTGTAGTTAGCACACTACCAAATGTATATTTAGATAGCCCTGTCCTCGTGCTATTTTCAGTAGCCACTAACCCTGCCTGGGACAATGTAGGGGTTGGAAATTGGCATGAAAATTTAAAACAGGTTCTTATTGGTGCACAGAACAAATTAGTTGTATATGGAGATGAAGGATTTTTCATCTTCACTTGTCTCTGACGCAGCTTACACGAAATAATTAGCGTTCTGTTAACTGAATAGCACTCTGTAATTGCAAAAAAAAAAAAAAAAAGGAAAGAAAAAGTTGCAGCTGTTTTGTTGACATTCTGAATGCTTTTAAGTAAATGCAATTTTTTTAATTAAAAAAAGAGTATATCATAAAGTATGGGTTCTTAGATTAGCAGTTTTAACATCACGTGAGAATTTGTTCAATATATGCAAATTCTTGGGCCCCACCTCACACCTAACCAGAAACTCTGGGGATAGAGTAATCTGTTTTAAAAACTCTCCAAATGTTTGTGATAAACGCAAACATGTGAAAATCACCAAGATAAACAGTTCTTATTATATTCCATCATCCTTACTCCAGGCTGAAACCCTCAGGAATAAGATCTTTCATGTAAAGTATAATAAACATCTATAGCCACATGATATAGTTATTAGCAGAATGATTTTTGGAACTGTTCTGGCATATTCCAGAATTTTCCAAATGATTTAATTTCCCTTACCACATTCTTACCTCCATAAGATGGGGATATTCATATCTATCTCCTAGAGTTGTCATAAGGTCCAAAAAGGTAGTATTTTTAAGCCCTTAGTAGAGTGATCTAACAAAAAAAATTAATAAAATGATAGCTATTGATGGTATTCTTATAGATTTGGGTACATGTATACTTTACTGTTAATATAAAAATATTCTCACAATTATTATTATTGAATCTATTTTGGGTTTGGCATTCAGCTGACATTAGATATTCTTAGCTTATCAAATAATATTTATTATTGTATTTCTCTTTGTGTTGAGGAGATGATCTTATCTAATTTTTATAATTTCTTTTATCCATTTTATAAGTTTTTAGATAGGTAAAACCATGCTTTTCAAAGTTTAAAGCAACAATCCTAGAAAGCATAATTTATTTGGTCATCAGAATTTATGTGTGTAGACATGCAGATATAACCAAAATAAACTATATAACATTAAATGAAATTTATTTTATTATTTTGTACTATATAGTCTCTATATTTATTTCTATTATATTTAAGTAAAATATTCTACCACCATCCCCTACATAATATAAATAGTATGAAGAATCCTGATTAAGCATAATATAATTTAGCAAAAATATTCAACTACAAATGATAAAAATGTTTTCCATCAAAACTAATGAAACCTTGCCAAGTGCAATGATGTGGATGGAGCTAGAGTGTATTATGCTAAGCACAATAAGTCAGAGAAAGACAAATACCATATGATTTCACTCATATGTGGAATTTAAGAAACAAAACTGATGAACATAAGGGAAAGGAAAAAAGAAAGGGGGGGAAACAAACCATAAGAGACTCTTAACTATAGAGAACAAACTGAGGGTTGCTGGAGACAGGTGGGTGAGACAATGGGCTAAATAGGTCATGGGTTATTAAGGAGGGTACTTGTTATGATGAGCAATGGGCATTGTTTGAAAATGATCAATGAATGAATGAATGACTGAATCACTAAATTCTACTTCTTAAACCACTATTACATTATATGTTAACTAACTAGAATTTAAATAAAAAATAGAAAAGTAAATAAATCAATGAAAACACTGCCCAGTATGACAGAGTTGGTGTTCTCTTCTGTTTTCCCACAGCTTCTCATAATGCAACAGTTACTATATTGCATTCTAATTATTTATGTTTTTATCCTTCCCTCTCTTACCAAAATATGAGTTATTCTAGCATACAAGCTATTCACCCTGTCTAGTGTAAAATGCATGTTGAATGTTAGCACAGTTCAATAACAAAACCACTGTGTCTGTGTTTTTATATTACTGCTCAGCTCATAGACAGAAACATTATTCCTGGTTTAAATGGTTACCAATGGTGTTAACTTTTTTTTATTGTTTTATATATTAGAATTTGTTTTCTCCAAGAAGGCATATAATTAAAAACATCTAATAAAAGAAAAAAAAAACGTCTACAAAAGAACACATTTTCAGGGTGCCTGGGTGGCTCAGTCGGTTGAGCGTCTGACTTCAGCTCAGGTCATGATCTCACAGCTCATGAGTTCGAGCCCCAAGTCAGGCTCTGTGCTGACAACTCAGATCCTGGAGCCTGCTTCAGATTCTGTGTCTCCCTCTTTCTCTCTGCCCATCCCCCACCCCCCACTCACACACACTCTCAAAAATAAACATTACAAAAATAATTAAAAGAACAAATCTTCAACATAGGGAGAGGATTTCAAACTTTCATGTTTGAAATACTGTTTTTCTTGTGAATTATATATCAAATCTTTATTAAAGCATTACTGCCTTGATTATGCAAGGTCATATTGATTTCCTCACACAATCTTTTACTCAGATTCAAGTTATTATAATTAGCATGAAAGTATTGATTACAAGCTTTCTTTTGTAGTCAGATAAATTTGCCTTTTCCTTAATGCCTTCAAAACTGTTATCAAAGGATTTTCCAAGCCGTGACATGTTAAATATGTGTCAATTTCCATAACTTGATCTTGAATTGTAGTCAGCTTTTCTGTGTTAAACACATGCAAGGAAATTCACCTAATTGTTGTAACCTCATTGTTACATTTCCATTTACCGACTTAAGTCAAATAAACGCATATATTTAAGAGTATTCAGAATCTGTTGCCTGTAGTCATTTAAACTTTTTGCAAAAACCTAATCCTCATATTTATTTCTTTCGTGATTACTCATGAGATGGGGGGAAATAAATGACCTTTTCTGGCTGACTGCCCATTGAATTCTGCACTCAGACACTGAAGGCAGCTTTGATTGTGTTTTGATGTTTTCACCAACCTATTACTGTATTGACTTGATGGCAGCCAAAACATACATTTGTGATCTCATTTTTCTCCAGCAGTTTTTTCCACTCAATCAGACATGTACACAAATATCCAGAGGACAGAAGAATGCTTTTAACTGAAGCAAATCTCTCAGGAATAGTATCATGCAAGAGCCTCTTTGAAAGACTGCAGTTTGCTGTTTGTGCCAAACATCCCTTTCTCTCTTAGAGAATCCCACTGAAATTAATGCCCAAAAGAAAAGATGCATTATAAACAAATGATTCTACTTTGCCGAATGTCCTCATACTGCTGAAGATTGAGTAGTAATTATATCTTTTTTTTGATAAAGACCAAAAGATTTTTGCCATCTATTTTCTGTGACCAAGTATTAATGTGCTGCAGCTGTCACTTTGAATGAGCATTAAGGAATATTTCTCGCTGATGTCACGGGAGTGCAAAAATGGGCCTTTTTCAGAGACAGACTTCAAATCAGAGTTATCTTTCCCTGGTTCTCCTTTGCAGTTCACTACTACAATACTACATTACCTCTGATGCTAAAAGAATTAAATTATAGCAAAAATCTACGTTATTATTGTTAAAAAGGACTTTAGAATTCTTTTTTTGATTATGTCCTTTCAGTTACAGAAATCATTTTTGAAAGTTTAAACTTTCACTTTATATAGTAAGGCTCAATATTGGACATCAAATAGTATTTTTCACTGATAATGCACTATATTCATATTTGGCACCAAAAGACTTCAAAATAAATAAATCAGTCTTCAAAACATTAAAGTTTTCTACCATAATGGAAATTCAAAAAACATGCTTAGCATTTTCATTAACATTTAGAGTATGCATCTAATTACACAATGTGACCATTTTATAGGATAAAAAACTAAATAAATTTTTGAATATTGACTAGCTGAAGATTCTAAATCACTCATCTAATACTTTTTCAGCATCAAACAAAATTTTGTGATGACAGAAAATAGCGAGGTTGAGAAAAAAACAATAATTTCTCTGAAGTTTGCACAAACAGAACATATTCTGATATGGAATGCCTTATGATTCTTTATAAAGGCTACCATGAGTTATCAAATTCTTTTGCCATCATTAAATCTTCCCAAACTTCTAGCCAAACTATGTTCACCAAAAATCAAAATTCTCATTTCTCCAAAATCATTAATCATTTCTATATGTCCAATAATTTTGAACAGCAATTCCCTAGCAGCTTTTTCTAAGTTAAAAACCAACCTAATTAAACATTTCATAGGTAGGATAGATATCAGGTCAATGACTAATAGTTTTCCCTTTTTTTTTTTTTTTAATTTTTAATGTTTTTTTAATTTTTTTGAGAGAGAGAGAGACAGAGCATGAACAGGGGAGGGTCAGGGAGAGAGGGAGACACAGAATCTGAAACAGGCTCCAGGCTCTGAGCTGTCCACACAGAGCCCGACGCGGGGCTCAAATTCACAGACGGTGAGATCATGACCTGAGCCAAAGTCGGACGCTCAACCGACTGAGCCACTCAGGTGCCCCAATTTTCCTTTTTTTTTACTGAAGCATAGTAAATACACAATGATCCATTAGTTTCATGTGTACAACATAGTGATTTAAACAAGTCTATATGTTATGCTATATTCACAAGTGTAGTGACCATCAGTCACCATACAACACTATTACAATATGTAATTTGCTGTATTCCTTATGCTCTACCTTCTATCCCCATGATTGACTATAGATTTCTTATAGAAACTCAGAATTTCTTATAGAAATTCAGACAGAACATTTATATTGTCTGATTGATTCAACCAGTTACTTATAATTTAGAACGAAATGTGGTAAACTAATAGCAAAACCAATTGATTTACTATTAGTATGAAAAATATTTTGGAGGGAAAACCATACTAAAAATGTACATAACCTACATAATCCTATATCCTACACACATGTGGTCAGGCTATTAAAAATATATATACTAATGTTACTTCATTTTTATGACTGATTTCATAAAAATTTAAATTCATTAAAAGCGTGAAAATCTGAAATGTATTTATCAAAGATTGTCTTCACTATTGCAAAAGGAGATTTCACCTCTAATTTGTACAGTTGTTTCACCTCTAATTTGTACAGTTGTTTCAACTGTATCTTTCTGAAAGTGTTTCCTGGTTCTCAATACATTTTACCAATGTTAATTTTTTCTTCTTATGTATTCATGGATAACAGCCTTTCTTTAAATAATTATCATTAAATTTCTAAAACATGTGAAATTTAATCACTCCCAGCATTTTCTTCTGTCAATAAAATTATGCATGCCCTCTCTTCTTTGTACTGACTATGCCACTTTCTGTAAAGAGATATGAATAATCTTGCTTTGAATTAAATATTAATGGATAGTTAATTAATGGTATGTTTCTGTTAAGTATTTTTTAGACTGTACAAAAACCAGGGGAGCTATAAAGTTCAAAAAGATACATTCTTATTTTTTCCTGTGGGGATGAAATGAACTTCCATGACATTATCATACATAGAAGGATGTGATCCCCAGTGTGCTGAGTTTTATTGGAGATCAGGACAGAGGAAGGTACTCCTGCAGGGAGGCATGTCCATAACATAGCTTTAGTGTTTAACTTTAAAGCATCATTGGAATTTTCATTAATCATCGGAAAGAAAAAATGAAGAAAGACATGAGGCATTGCAGTTTGAGGGGTTAACATAAAATTATGCAAGCAGATAACTGTAGAATATTTGCAACATCAGTCAAGCAGTCCAGGTGTTTAGAATATGGGATATGGAGTTTTATATGTTTCTCTAAGCACAACAGCTTTTCCATAGTAAAACCTTATTCCCTAATATTCAACTTCATATGCTCTTTTTCCCACCCTTCACTACTATGCTTCTCTTTCATACATACTTTCTAACTTATCCATGCTTTTTACTTAAAATATGATCTTTAAAACTAGATATATCATATGTGCTTAGATCATTTTAACTATAGTAAGGCTGTTCCCTCTCTTGATCTGGAAGCCATAAGTAATTGGTACTAACACATATTTTAGACATTTTGCTAACGGTCTTACCTGAGTTTATCCTCAATAAAATTGCAAGATTTTTTTTCTTACCCTCTCCACCAACCTGCTGTTAAATCAGGTCTCACCATTTGTAGATTATTTTTATACCTAATTTGAATCTCTTGGTGCTCAATTTGATTTTGTATAATTTTGTTCTCTATAGCAACATACTTGTCAAGTTTTTCTCATTTTTTTAAAGATATTGTGCATATTACAAAAAAAAGGGAATTTGGTTAAGCTACTTAAATACTACTTAAAAAATAATCAAAGATCTCTATAGGTAACACAAGAGTTACATTTAATTTATATTGGTTAAAGGATTAAATTAATTTTTCAAAATGACAAATTCATAGAGTTGTAGATGCTCCTTTAGACTTTGACATAGATTTATGAAAATGTGTTTTCTATGAAATTATTCTGATTAACTTTGTAATTTTATATTTAAATATCATCTCTATAAATTGTGAATTATAAATCACTCTTTTGTTGGTCCATAGGCTAAATTAATTAAATGTTTAACAAAACTGAGTATTAAAACATGAAATATATGTGTTATTTTCTATAGAGATATCCTGGTACCATGTGAAAATAGCTTTCAAAAAACACTTTTCACATGTTTTTGTTCTTTGAAATTCCCTTTTTATTCAATTCTTTTTATTCAATTCCCTTTTTCCCCCATTTGGAGTAAAAGAAATAATAAAATTGGAACTGAGAGTTACCACCATCCTTGTAAGTTATATTATATCATATTGCAAAGATTAGGACTTTCCCTTGCAAGGTATTCTTACTATACTGATATCACAAAAATATTCACTTCATAAACCATTTCTTGTCAAAATGTAGTCCCTATTAGCAAACCATTATTTTTAACACTGACTTTTTGTCTGAATTCAGGAAAGCACAACTAAGTTCCTATTATAAAATTTCTCTTAGCACCTTTTAGGCAATACAGTAAAAATTTACCTAATCACTGTCTTCCTAAGCCTTTCTCTAAAAGACAAAATACTGAATTCAGATATAGTAACACTTTTTTTTTTTTTTCCAGATCTTATAGTCAAATTGTTTAGTAGTAATCTTTGGAGCTCTGACAATCATGCAATTAAAAAAAATTATTCTTTATTGGGGGAATGCAGAGGGAGAGAGGGAGAGAGGGAGGGAGGGAGGGAGAGAGGGAGAGAGGGAGGGAGGGAGAGAGGGAGAGAGGGAGGGAGAGAGGGAGAGGGAGAGGGAGAGGGAGAGGGAGAGGGAGAGAGAGAGAGAGAGAGAGAGAGAGAGAGAGAGAGAATCCCAAGCAGGCTCCATGCTCAGTGCAGAGCCCAATGTGAGGCTTGATCTCATCACCACCCTGGGATAGTTACCTGAGCTGAAACCAGCTGAATCTGAGTTGAGACCACCCAGGCACCCCTCTGATAGACAGGCAAATTTTTCTAACTCCTTCCCACTGCTGGAAAAATGGATGCGTCTTTACACTCTACGTTACCTTCAGAGGCATTTTTTAAAAATAGTAACAGAAATCTCTTTTCTAATTAATGAGTCTGGGAAATTAAGTGAAAAGATTTACATTGAGTTATTCTGTATTTTTAATGACAAACAGGAACTTACATGTGTAATTTATTAGTACATAATCTGGTTATAATATTAAATTTTAAGAGTCAATCAACTTTTGCTCAAAGAACCTGGTGTTACCAAGTTTATGAACCTACAGTTTCCCTGTTGTGCCAGAGAAGGCACTAGTGGTTTGCTCTGAAAAATTAATCACTCTCCAATCATCTGCTTTCTCATTTTACAAAATAACTTAGAGCACCTTGGTATGCCAATATTTTTTGTTCATGAAGCAGTTAAAACAACACAAACATAAAGACAAGCAAACTATCTCGTATCATTATTGGTATCATAAAAAAGGCTTGAAGAAGCAAGGAAAATCTCTGGTTAAATTATTTTTGCTTAAACATTAAGCTCCTTAACTCAGTTCTCTCTGCCTACTTTTTAGCATGAAAAAGGGTTGCAAATCACTGTGTCCCAACAATATCAAAACATTGTTCCTAAGTATAAATAGACAATTGATTTATTAATAGCATATAACAAACAACCAAAATATGACTGAAGTAACTAAATTTTGTAGGTGACATCTAACAAACTCCTTCAGATTTTTTCCCTCCAAAATATTTTTTTTAATTTTTTTAATGTTTTTTTATTTATTTTTGAGACAGAGAGAGACAGAGCATGAGCAGGGGAGGGGCAGAGAGAGAGGGAGACACAGAATCTGAAACAGGCTCCAGGCTCCGAGCTGTCAGCACAGAGCCTGACACGGGGCTTGAACTCACGAACCGTGAGATCATGACCTGAGCTGAAGTCAGGCGCTTAACCGACTGAGCCACCCAGGTGCCCCCCGTCCAAAATATCTTAATACGAATTTCTATTTAATTAAATAATGCTGTTTGCAAATTTCAATTTTGTAATGGAATCAGTTAGCTAAAATCAATGTGTTATACCAGAGGTAAATTCTGCTTATTCCACTACAATTAGAAAACTAAGTCAGATGCCTATTCTGTCATCAAGTGACTGTTGCACATGACATCCTAGGAGTGACCATTCCAGCAACATCATATGTTTAAACATCTAGGGGACAGCGTGTGGTCCATGTGCAGGTGCACACTTTTCCTTAACAATTTCTAAACAGAAAAAAAAAACTTATAGACTTGGTAAAGTAGTTCTACTTATTTAAAATTACCAACAAGTTGATAGGAAGAATTATGTGATGCTATTCGGTGCATGCCTTTATAAATAATAAAAGCTAAATTAACAAAGTAGGCTTTCATGCCTTTCATTAAATAAATGGCATATTAGAATTTGCGCTTTTTCACAAACCACTTTTGTTTAACGGATTTCGGTAATTTAAAATTATTTAAATATTATTTGAGGACTCGCTAGGTTTTGGTGAAACCATTAAAATAATATAAAACTATTAAATGTTTGAAACATGTAGCACAAAATTCTATAATCAAATTGTTATTTCTTCACGCATGTATCTACATACTCTCGCTTTGACTCACACATTCTCATAGTTCATTGCTTGAAATAATAAGTTTTATTGTATTAAAGAATAATTATACTTTAATGATAAACACAAACACATAAAACATGTTTATGTGAGGAGGAAAAGCATTTCAATATGGGATTAACTGCATTTATCAATGTGTCAGTTCCATAAAGTCAAAGTTTGATTTTTCCATGAAATGTTTAAAATAAATGTTTTATTTGAAACCATAGATCTTGTCACATAAAGAAACATTTCCAGTCAAATCAGGTAATTAGTGTCTCTTGAAGTCAGTTAAAGTGCTGTCATCCCTGTAGTTCCTGCATTCTTTCTGATACATATCTAATATAAATTTGATTGATTGAAAGATACTACCTGTCATACAAACCTGGTGGAAACAAAATTAAGAAAAGGAAAAAAAAACGTACTACTTCAGTCAAATGGCTCAGATCTTGACCAGGCCAAAGGGGCAAATATCCATTTAAAGCAAATAATCTGAATTTCAAATGAGAGAGGAGAATCATCTTATAAATGTTAAGGGCTAAGCTAAAAAAAGCATAAAATAATGGATGAATAGATAGAAAAGGAAAGGATTGAGAGACTTACATACAATATAAGATGTAGGAATTCAGGGTGATTTAATTGGACTAGGATCACCTAAATGTATTATAAACTTTGTGGTACGAAATGAGGGCAAACATCAATTAAATGACAAGAGAATTGGGACACACGCATCAATATAATATTTGGAGAGGCAAAGCAGATCTGTATGGTTGTACTGGACACCTTAAGGACATTATGTAAGGCTGACCTCCCCTTCCTCCATCTGCTCCCTGATGTCATGTTAATTTTACATTTTCTCTCTTTATAGGCCTTGCTGATTTAAACACAGGCATATAATTGCTCCCAGCATAGTCAAGCAGATTATTTCTATTGCAGTGTGAAACGATGACAATAAGACGGCCTGACACTGTCTACATGTGGCATAAATTAAATTACATGAAACTGTCTCCAGCGTGGGAGACATATTTTATGTCATATATATGTCAAAAATGTAATGTCAGTATTGTAACATGTCACCCATCTATCATTTTTCACATATCTGTGCAGGGCAAAATAATTATGAAGAATCTCATAGAAGTGAATTTTTGGACCAGCTCCAACAGATCTAGTCTTAGCCTAATTTTCACCTCAAGTTCTTGTTTCCTTTCAATCTTCATAACTAGAAACACTATCTAGCTGCTGCTCTGGCAATCATAAATTCAAATTAATACCCACATCATATTATAGTCCTCTGCAGCTTAGAAGGGTTGGTGCAATCCAAGGCCAGCTCTTTAATTTGCAGGGCCTCGTACAAAATAAAAACGTGAAATTCCTTGTTAGAAAAGCAGGGGAAAAGTGTTGTTCGAGGTAATAAATATAAAGCTTTTTCCATCATCTCATGATTTGTTCCACAAATTGCCACTGTGATGTTAATTTGCTTTCTAATGCCATTGTAGGCAAAGAAAAATAAAAATTTGAATCATTAGCCTGAGTTTTACCATCAACTTTATGTGGGGTAATGGCAGCCTTAAAATCCCTGAAATTACAAATTTGCGTTTTATAGCTCACACATGCATATGTATTTTGTATGAACAGGGGAAACACTGCAAAACTCAATTGCTTTTATTTCAGTTTTTGATACGTGCGTGTTATACCAACACTCTCTACCTTTGGCTCATTGATACATAAGGAAGGACTGGAAGAAAGAGGAATTATGGATTCCCCTTTCTTTTTCTTCTTTGTTATCATTTCACGCTTTAAAGAAAATCTACATAGGGGCGCCTTAGGTGGCTCAAGAGGTTAAGCATCTGACTCTTGATTTCGGCTCAGGTCATGATCTCATGGTTCTGGAGCTCGAGCCCCACATCTGGCTCTGTGCTGAAAGGGTGGAACCTGCTTATGATTCTCTCTCTCTCTCTCTCTCTCTCTCTGCCCTTCCCCTGATCATTCCCTCTCTCTCTCTTTCAAAATAAAAAAATAAACTTAAAAAAACTACATAATAGATATTGATTTCTTGGGTAGAATTGAAATATTGTCTCATCATACATACAAGCACATACACAGATTCCCTCAGGCAAGAAAAAAATTATTTAAAGCGAATAGTAACACTTATTTTAATTGCTTAACACTTAAAAAATTAAAATCAATAAGATTTAACTGGAACTAGTCTTTGATAGGTAAAGAAATAAAAGTAAGGGATGTAACTTCATTTGAAGGGAATAAGCATGGCAAACAATGCCAACGACCTAATTCATCAGTTGTTTTGTCACACACAGGATGGCAATATGAGGGAGGGATATATGGAGAGAGGAGGGAGATATGAGAAAACTTTAAATCTTTAAAGTTAGCTAAGAAAGTTGGCTGTTCCTCAAGGACCAATTGAATGATGAATGTGCAGATTTCTATTTGCAATAGCATCCCAAATGCTCCTGTATGTCAACAAACAAGTAAAACAGATGTTATCCTAGTCACCTATGGAGCCAAGAACAGATGGGCTGGATGTGCTGTGTGAGAACAAAAATGCACCAGGGCTGTGATCTCACGGAGTGGATTCCCATTGACCAAAACTATTTTCCAATAGGACAAAAATTATTCAAAAGAAGACAACATTGGAGCTGACAAAGCAGTTTAGCTGTGGTCAGAAAGAAAGAACTGAGGTACTGGCAAAATCTACAGCGATGGATGGATAAAAACATACATAGGGACTGTACCCGCGATATTTGGTATTTGTAAAATATTGAATAAGTGATAATCTATTGTTCATTATAACACATGTTTTGCTAATAAATATCCTAGGACAAAAGATAAATTATAATTACCAAAACTCCTGTTTAGTCTGCATAGGTTTCAAACTGTGTAATGCCTCCAAAGCTAATTTATGCTTTAAAAACAAAAACAAAAAAAACCTTGACATAGTGTTTCTTAGAAAATTTAAAAGGTGTAAAAATTATGCATATGCACAGATATGAATATATTTCTTTCTCAGAAAACTAGCAGAAGACAATGAAAATACATATTCATTTTCATACATTAAAATATAAATAAATTAGTAATCCAATTAAGAAGAGTGTTCCTCTAATGTTTGTTTCTCACCTTATCAATTGCCCCTGATAAGAGGTTTTCCTATCACCTCCTTCCTCATGTGTCCGTAAGTCTACAGTCTGTAAAATATCAATTGTCTCTCTCATGCTCCCAGTGAAACACTCTCTATCTTAGGCAGGCACAAGTCAGGTTCTTTGAGTCCTTGACAGGCCATCTCCCAGTTTAATATCCAAAACTGTAGGATTAGTTGTCCTCCAGTTAAATAATCCGGATGTTAAAATTTGCAAAGAACAATTCCATCCCTTTTCACAACCACCCCCTCTCAACCTCCCAAAGGCAAAAGGCCTCCCAGATCATCATCCGCCACACTTCTTTCTATATAATGCCTTAAAAATGCCCCGAAATGACATATCTCATACATTTTCCTGTCGTCATCCTCCAGAATATAGTCTCCTCTGGAGATCACGATCTGTTACCAACAAACTCCCTATATCGTCATTCTGCCTTCTCGGTATTATGGCCACTTTCTTGTTCTGGTAAAACTTGAAATTTGAAGTAATATAAACACGTAAGCTCCTACTGGATCCCAACCCCACCTTCCCACCAACAACAACATACTAGGAAATCACTTGCACTAAAGAAAAAAAAATTCTGGAAGAGAATGGAAGCTGGGAAGAAAGGAACAGAATAGCATGAGTTATTCATTTTCAAGGCTCTAATGTGGGGGTAGAATAAAGTTAGGGCTACTAGTACATCTAAGACTTGGTTTTTTTTAAAAAAAAGTCTTCTGGTCAGATGAACAGACACCAACTTGGAAACAACTAAAGCCTCTGGAATGTGAGAAGGGAACATTAGAAAGGAGACTTTCAACAGTGGGGAGCCCTAGATCCTTTATGTTATAAACTCTGCCCAATTCTCTGTCTGGCCCTGGAGTCATGCCTTTGAAAGGCAGAATGAGATTTGATAAAGTAAACTGAGGAAATAATAAATAAGAAGGATAAGCTGTATTCAGCTACAAACAATGGCCGAGATTGAGAACTATATATCTAAATGATACAAGTTCAAATTTTTTCTGAAATTACAGTACCTTTCCAAGTGACTGTTATATTTTAGTTCATTGATCCTAAATGTACTATGTTCAAATTATAGTTCTATACATTTTGAAATCATTAAAAAATGCTAAATTTCTATAAGATGCATGCCTCTTGTTGGGCAATAAAATCATACATCTGTGGAACCAATTATTTATAATGAACAGCTAAGTAAACGGATTGAAAAGGGAAATTGACAAAGACAGGGAGAAATTTTAAATATCTTTTTCATAGTTGAAAAAATAAAATTGAAAACATCTCAAATTTGGAGGAACATGGGAAAAACATATAATTGTATATTTGAGATTGATATAGTTAATTTTTTAATTAATGATCTGTACCATCTTTCCAAATTATCTTAAAAGTGTGTCAGGCAAGCTAACAGTGTAAATTCATTATGTGGTTATATTGATAAATCTGGAATTATATAACAAGGAAGGTAAAGGATACACATGTAAGCTACACAAACACAAATTATGCATATACACCTTAACAAACTTGCATATTTGTGGTGCTACAAGAACTTGTTAAAAGCTAAAACAAGAGTTAATTTACTTCTTGCTTCTAAGTAGCCAGTTTATATAGTAGGTTTTATAAATGTAACATACTTATCTTATTAAGATAAAGTTTCATAGTCCTTCCAATAATTAGTGTTAATCTATAAATTTACTGAAAGGACCCTCACTTATTTTTGCAACAAAAATTCTTTTTTTAGAAAGTTTATTTACTTAGGGGCACCTGGGTGGCTCAGTCAGTTAAGCTTCTGACTTCAGCTCAGGTCATGATGTAGTGGTTCATGAATGAGTCCAAGCTCCACATTGGGCTCAGTGTTGGCAGCTCAGAGCCTGGACTGCTTCAGATTCTGTGTCTCCCCCTCTCTCTGCCCCTACCCTGCTCATGCTCCATCTCTCTCTGTCTCTCAAAACTAAATAATTGTTAACAAAAAAATTTAATATTTATTTATTTACTTTTAAGAGAGAGAGAGAGAGAGGGAGGAGCAGAGAGAGAGAGAGAGAGAGAGAGAGAGAGAGAGAGAGAGAGAATGCCAAGTAGGCTCCACACTGTCACTTGAAACCCAATGTGGGGCTCAAACTCACAAATCGTGAGATCATGACCTGAGCCAAAATCTAGAGTTAGACGCTTAACCAACTGAACCACCCAGGCATTCCTGCAACAAAAATTCTTATGTCTAGTGTGATAGAACTTGATAATGGATTCTATTATATGATGCCTACTTAAAAATTTTATTTCATCTGGTATGTAATACACAAGGCATTGCCTATTTGAGGAAGAAACAGAAGATGAAGGAAAATAGGAACAATAAAAATAAGGAAGGAAGGGAGAAAGGAGAGAACAGAAGATGGAGAGAGAGAGAAAAAAGGAAGAAGGTAGGAAAGGAGAAAGTGACAAAGACTGAATATTCATATTTAATTACTCATATTTAGCTCATGCTAGTCTACTTCGGAAAATAATAACTGATATTAAAAATTATGTTGCCACTGGGGTACATTTTAAAGAGAATATACAGTAGATACAGAGTAAAAATAGAAACAACACTCACATGGCAAGCGAGTTAATCATCATTTATTTCTTTTGATTTCACAGTTAATTTGAATGGCTGAGAAAGCAAGCAATTGTTGTTATCAGCCAGAATTGAGTTGGAACGAGATTATACAGTCTTCCTAACCTCTGAAACAGATTAAATTTGGTTTCCTAAGGTTTTCAATGAGCTGAATACAAGTTAAGCTGAAGTTGAATACAATTTAAATGACAGTTGGAAGTGTAAGCTACAAGCAGCATGTTGCCTAAATAAATCAGTAACCTTATAATCAGGAACTACTTGCACTTTTCAAAGGCCAATATCATTACTTCACAATTGGTATGATTTTCCTCTCCAGTAAAATTTACAATTTTTTTCAAGTGCAGATTTGTAAGAGCACTTAGAAAGACAATGTTCAAGGCTATTTTCCACCATATAATCTTCTTGATGGAGGGTTACCTTTAGCTCTTTCAAACTCTTCATCTAGAGAGATTTAGTCATTAGGAAGGTGTTGAAAACTTTTTAAATTTAGTTTGTCAAGATAACATACTGAATTTTTACTTATAATGTCCACCTTAATTTTAGAAATTTGACAGAAAATTCACCCTAAATGTAGGCAATCTAAATTTATCATCATCTTAGATGCTTATTGGTTTAAAGCATTCTGCCTGCAGCTGTAAAGAAAATAGAGCTAAAAGAAAGGGGAAGGATACTGACAACCTCTGAGCATGTGCTATCAGCTATTTTGCAGAGGATATTACACATAATGTTTTATTTAATCTGAACACTTTCTCCAGAATGTGTGTCATTACCCATCACATCCCCATTGTTTTATTAGTGGAGACTGGAATTTCAAAACCTGAATCTACCCAATTTCCATTTTCAAATACTTTGTGCCATACCAAGCTACCTCAAATGAATGGGATGTTACTGATGGGAGTTTTTTCTGTTGTTCTGTTTGCATTGGTATCAACTCTAGTTTTGTAGGTTGAAATATTATATTTCAATAAATAAATATTATCTCAATATACTGTATCTCAATATTATATCCCAATAAGTAAATTATATCAATGTAATATCACTGAAATAAAACAGATATATTAGATAAAATATGAGGGGATAAAGATCAACCCTATGCTATTATCTAGAATTTGCTATATATTCCCAAAGCAAAATTTTATAACAGAAAATGAAACAAGCCATTTAAATTTTAGCAGCACGGTAAGATCCCCAAATAGTTACTTACCTTTCTGTTCTATAACTTAATTTGGCACCTTTCAGTTCAAGTTTTTACCACTGTTGGGGCATCTGGGTGGCTCAGTCAGTTAAGCATTTGACTTCAGCTCAGATCTTGCAGTTTGTGGGTTCAAGCCCCATGTCAGGCTCTGTGCTGACAACTCAGAGCCTGGAGCCTGCTTTGGATTCTGTGTGTGTGTCTCTCTCTCTACCCCTCCCCTGCTCATGCTGTGTCTCTCAAAAATAAATAAACATTAAAAAATATTAAATTTATAATTTTTTTTTACCACTGTGAATGGTAGATAAAGGATTAAAAATAGTGTTGACAAATTCAGAATTTCTAATTGCTGGAGGTTTAAGTAGTAAACAAGCCTAAGTAGAATCATTATCAAAAGTGATGGAGGGAGGCAGTTCAAGATGTGGCATAATAAGATTCTGAACTTACCTCCTCTCACAGACACAACAAATATAAAGCTATACAAGGAATCATTTCCCCTGAGAAAAGACGTGAAAACTGAATCAATGGTACTTCCACAACAAAGGATCAACAGGTCACATCAAGACAGGTAAGATAGGTGGACACATGGTCTCTCCATAACCCTCACTCCAGCTATGATGACCCACAATACGCAGGGGTCTCAAAACATATATGGTGCTTTTCCCTGAGAAACAAGGGATTTGTATCTAATTTCAGTCACCCCAGCCCTTGGGATCTGCATCTGGGAGAGACAAACCCCCAAAATACCTGGCTTTGGAAACCAGGAGAGCTTATATAGAGAACCACAGAGCTATAGAGAATGGAAAACTTGCTCTTAAAGGCCTCACACAGAGACTCACTCACCCCAGGAATGAGTGCAAAAACGGCAGGTTGAAAAAAAACCACCTAGACTATATTTGAAGGAGACCCATTTGTTAATCTTAAGACATCTTCAGGAGAGGCAGAAACCTATTAGGACTTTCTCTCTGGGCACAAAGGCACTAGTGGAATCCACTTTGTTTGTTTGTTTGTTTGTAAGCTTTCTTTATACTTTCCTAGTACCCATGCTGTAAGGTGCCATTTTGGTACATTCTCATTAACCTGGTAGTGCCAGTGAGTATGTCCCACCCTTCAATAACCCCCAACCATGGCCCCACCACAGCAGGTCAGGTAAATGCCCTGCTTTCCCACCCTGTGCCTTAGCCAGGGTCCCATCACAGATGGCGGTCATGTAAAGCCCCTGAAGGGGGCATCCCTACAGTGTCTGACTCTAGTGTCCAGGGGAGATTACACTTCTGGGACACGGGGGACATCTCCTACACAAGTCTATTTTCTAAGACTAAGAGAAATAGCTGTTCTACCTAAAACATAGAACAAACACAGAGAATCAAGTGAAATGAGGAGACAGAAGATTATGTTTCAAATGGGGAAAAAAAGAAAAATGATAAAAATCTAATGAGCAAGACCGTAATGAAAAGAAGTAATCCCTCTGATAAAAAGTTCAAACTAATGGTCACATAGATGCTCACAAATTAAAAAAAAAATGGATGAACAAAGTGAGAACTTTAACAAGGAAATATAGAATATAAGAAAGTACCAAACAGGAGTGACTCAGCTGAAAACCACAAGAATTGAAGTAAAAAAAAAAAAAAATACACTTGAAGGGTTCAACAGTAGACTCAATGGGGTAAAAGATTAATAAGTAACATGGAAACAGAGTAATCACCCAAACAGGGTGACCAAAAGAAAAAAAAGTTCTAAAAGATGAAGAGCTTGAAAGACCTATAGAACAATATCAAGCAGCATAAGATCTGCACTATAGGGATCCGAGAGGAAGAGAAGAAAGAAAGAAGCAGAAAAATTATTTAAAGAAACAATGGCTTAAGACTTCTCTAATCTGAGGAAGGAAACAGATATCCAATTCCAGGAAGCCCAAAGAGTTTCAAGTAAGATGAAGCCAAAGAGATCCATACCAAGATATACTGTAATTAAAATGTCAAAAGTTGAAGTTAGAGAATCTCAAAAGAGCAGGGGAGAAAAACAAATTGTTACATATAAGACTACCTGTAAAAGCTTATGATATAATTTTTTTTACCAGAAATTTTGCTGACCAGAAGGGAGTAGCATAATATATTTTAAGTGCTGAAATGAAAAAACAAAACAAAACAAAAAAACCTTCAAACCAGAATACCATATCCAGCAAGATTATCACTCAGAATTTAAAGAGAGAATAAGAGTTTTCTAGACAAGCAAAAGCTACAGGAGTTTATCACCACTAAACTGGCTGACAAGAACAAGGCGGCTGACAAGAAAAGTACTAAAAGGTAACAAAATACAGGAAAGTAAAAATCTCACAGGTAAAGACAATATATATAGTAAAGGTAGGGGAATAGCCACTTATAAAGTTAGTATGAAGGATAAAACACAAAATAATAAAACTATAACTACAATAATTGGTTAAAAATTACTCAGTAAAAGCATGTAAAATACAACATTAAAATCTAACACCACTTGGGGTGGTGAGAAACATATTTTTTAGACTTTACTTAAACTTAATTTCTTATCAAGTTAATATAGATTGTTTTATACATGCAACATATATAACATATGTATATACATATATACATATGTATGTATATGCATATATATGTATATGTACATATATATACATTGTGTGTGTGTGTATATATATATAGGCCTCTCTCTCTCTCTGTATATATATATATGTGTATATATATATATGTATATGTATATATATGTATATGTGTGTGTGTATATATGTATATGTATATATATGTATATGTGTGTGTGTGTATATATATATATATATATATATATATATATACACACAGTTCATAGTGACCTCATGAACTACAAAGCAAAAGTCTCAAAAACAATGGGAAAGGAATCTAAAATTAACACTAAAAAAAGTCACCAAACCACAAAAGAGCAAAATAAGACAAGAACAGAGAGGAATGACAAAAACAAGGAATTGATTAACAAAATGTCAATAAATACATAACTATAAATAATTACTTTAAATATAAAGGTGTTAAATTCCCTGATCAAAAGACATAGAGTAGCTGGATGGGTTTAAAAAATCATCTATAGGGGCACCTCGGTGGCTTAGTCGGTTAAGCATCCAACTCTTGATCTCAACTCAGGTCTTGATCTCAGGGCCATAAGTTTGAGCCTCACATTGGGCTCCACTGGGCATGAAGCCTTCTTAAAACAAAACCATGTATATGTTGCGTGCAAGAAATTTACTTTGGATCTAATGATACATGCAGACAAAGTTAAGGGATTGAAAAAGACATCCTATGCAAATGGAAACAAAGACAAAGCTGGTATAGCTATACACATATTAGAAAAATAGACTTTAAAACAAACACTGTAATAAAGGACAAAGGACATTACTTAATAACAAAGGAGTTAATCTAACAAGAGGAGATAACATTTGTAAATATTTATGCACCCAAAATAGAAGCTCCTAAATACTTAAAGCAAATGTTAACAGACTTAAAGGGGAAAAAAATAACATAAAAATAATAAAGGAGTTTTATAAGCTAATTATAACAATGGGTAGATCATCCAGTCAAAAATTAATAAGGAAACATCAGTCTAAATGACATCTTGGATCAGATGATCTTAGATATATGCGAAACATTCCACCCAAATGCAAAAGGCAAATTCCTCTCAATTTATGATAAAGAATTCAAGAATATGCAATAAAGGACAGTCTCTTTAATAAATGGTGTTGAGAAAACTGAATATCCACATACAAATAATGAAACTAAAACAGTCTTACACTATACATAAAAGTGAACTCAAAATAGACTAGACTTGAAAGTAAGACCTGAAACCATAAAAGTCCTGGAAGAAAACATGGGCAACAAGTTTCTTGACATTAGTCTTGGTGTTGAATTTTTGATTCTGACTAAAAAGGCAAAGGTAAAAAAAGCAAAAATAAACAAATAAAACTACATCAAATGAAAAAGCTTCTGTATAACAAAGAAAAATATCAACAAAATAAGAAGTCAAGCTAATGAGTGACAGAATATATTAGCAAATCATATTTCTAATAAGGCATTCATATCCAAGATACATAAAGAATTCATACAACTCAGTGGCAAAAAAAACCCAAAAAACCCCAAACAATCTGGTTAAAAAGTTGTTAGAGAATGTAAAAAGACATTTTCCCAAAGATATACAGATGTACAAGAGGCATATGAAATGATGTTCAATATCACTAAGTATCAGAGAAATGCAAATCAAAACCATGAAGAGATGTCACCTGTTAGAATGGCTAGTATTGAAAAGACAAGAAATAACTAGTAGTGAAGAGGATATGGAGAAAAGGGAAGGCTGGTACACTGTTGATGAGAATGCAAATCAGTGCAGTCACTATGGAAAGAAGTATTGAATTTCCTGAAAAATTAAAGATAGAACTACCATGTGATGCAGTCGTACCCAATGAAAATATTTATCTGAAGAAAACAAAAACACTAATGTGAAAAGATATATGCAACTCAATGTTCATTGCATCGTTATGTACAATAGCAAGATATAAACAACCTAAATGACCATTGACAGATTAATAAAGATGTGGTTATACTCATACACACACACACACACACACACACACACACAATATGGGATACTACTTAGCTACAGTAAAGAAGGAAAACACACAATGGGATACTACTTAGCTACAGTAAAGAAGGAAATCCTGCCATTTGCAACAAAATGAACAGATCTTGAGAATATTATGCTAAATAAAATAAGTCAGGTGTAGAAAGAAAAATACCATATGATTTCAATTATATGTGGAATATAAAACAAAACAATCAAAGAACAAAACAAAACAGAATTTACAGATATAGAGAAGTGATGGGTGGTTATTAGACAAGAGGAGTTTGGGGAGAGAGCAAAATCGGTAAAAGGCTTAATTGTCTAGTGATGGATGACACTACTTATTGTGGTCATCACTTTGGTGTACACAAAAATCTAACTATTATGTTGTACATCTGAAACCTACATAATGCTATACACCAATTTGCTTCAATTAAAAATAGTTTGAAATTTTAAAATAGAGGATCAACAGACTTGATTTAATATTCCTCTAAAGAAAGTGATAGATGGTTCAAGGTCTGGCATTTACTACTCTTATGTAAAGTATTTTGCTAGGTTAAATTAGATAGTATGCCTTAAATGTGGTTAGCATAAATAAATACCACTAAGCAATTCAATTTAATAAAAATAATTAATGTTTGCAAGTCATTTATTTCAAAACATTACAGCACTGAAATAAGATTCTAAGTTTCTCAGTTCTATTTGAACTTCCAATTAAATATTAATATACTCATTCATTCTTTTATTCGTTCAAACAATTCAGACCTTATATTAACCCAGAAATTGTTATAAGCTCTAGACATTCAATATGAAAGCAATATGTTCTCAAGAAGAGTATAGTTTATGGGAAACAATACAATTAATGATGAAAAAAATCACTCAACAATCCCAAAAAATAATCTGATTAAAATGGGCAAGAGGCCTTGAATAGACATGATTAGAAACAATATTCAACATCACTAATCATCAGGGAAATGCAAATCAAAACCGCATGAGATATCACCTTGCATCTGTGAGAATGGCTAAAATAAAAAACAAGGAATAAGTGTTGGTGATGACTGGAATAAAAGCAATTCTTATGCACTATTGGTGAGAATGCACACTGGTATAGCTACTATGAAAAGCAGTATGGAGTTTCCTCAAAAAATTAAAAATAGATTTTCCCTCTCCCATCCTCCAGCTGAAATTCCAATGGGAACCACTTCCCATCACTGAACTTGCTTGCACCATGCAAACACCCAACACTTTGCTTCTGTGGATCCATCCCTCCAATGGGCCTGCCTCCCTCCCAGTGCTGCAGGGCCCCTCCTGCAGGGCACCACCAATGGCAAAGCTAGCTAAGCCTGCCCCTCCTGCCCCTGTGCACCTTGTGGATCCACCCTGTCTAATATGCCCTTGGCCAGGATCCTATCGAAGCAGCATCACAAGCCTGGCAGTGTGCAAGCAGCCCAGACAGGGGCCACACCACTCCACAGTGAGTCATGCCCCTGGGAGATAGGGGAAGATAAGGTACACACCAGTCTGATAGTGGCCCCAGCAGTGGGCTGGGGTCAGACATTGGGTCTGACTGCAGCCCTGCACACCAACACAAGTTTCTCCAGACAGCACAGGGGAAGTTCCCTGCATTTTGGAGCTACCGCGGGGACTAACCAAAATGGCAAAACAGAAGAATTCTCCTCAAAAGAAACTCCACAAAGTTAGCGACAGCTAACAAATTGATCAAAACCGATTTAAGCAATGTAATGGAACAAGAATTTAGAATAACAGTCAGAAAATTAATCACTGGACTTGAAAAAAGCATAGAGGACAGCAGAGAATCTATTGCTACAGAGATCAAGGGACTAAAAAACAGTCATGGGGATTCAAAAAATTCTATAAATGAGGTGCAAAATAAAATGGAGGTGGCCATAACATGGATTGAAGAGACAGAAGAGAATACAGGTGAATTAGAAGATAAAATTATGTAAAAAGAGGAAGCTGAGAAAAAGAGAGATTAAAAAATCCAGGAGTATGAGGAGAGAATGAGAACCAATGAGAATAAGAACCAAAAGACATAGGGTATCAGACTCCAACCAAGATATAGGGTATCAGAACGGATAAAAAAACAAGACCCATCCATTTGCTGTCTACAAGAGACTCATTTTAGACCTGAGGACACCTTCAGATTGAAAGTGAGGGGATGGAGAACTATCTATCATGCTACTGGAAGTCAGAAGAAAGCTGGAGTAGCCATACTTCTATCAGACAACCTAGACTTTAAATTAAAGGCTGTAACAAGAGATGAGGAAGGGCATTATATAACAATTACAGGGTCTATCCATCAGGAAGAGCTAACAATTATAAATTTCTATGCGCCGAATACGGGAGCCCCCAAATATATAAAACAATTACTCACAAACATAAGCAACCTTATTGATAAGAATGTGGTCATTGCAGGGGACTTTAATACCCCATTTACAACAATGGATAGATCATTGAGACACACGGTCAATAAAGAAACAAGGGCCCTGAATGATACATTGGATCAGATGGACTTGACAGATATATTTAGAACTCTGCATCCAAAGCAACAGAACATACTTTCTTCTCAAGTGCACATGGAACATTCTCCAAGATAGATCACATACTGGGTCACAAAACAGCCCTTCCTAAGTATACAAGAATTGAGATCATATCATGCACACTTTCAGACCACAATGCTATGAAACTTGAAATCAACCACAGGAAAAAGTCTGGAAAACCTCCAAAAGCATGGAGGTTAAAGAACACCCTACTAAAGGAAGAATGGGCAACCAGGCAATTAGAGAAGAAATTAAAAAATGTATGGAAACAAATTAAGATGAAATACAACAATCGATATGCTTTGGGATGCAGCGAAGGCAGTCCTGAGAGGAAAATACGTTGCAATCCAGGCCTATCTCAAGAAACAAGAAAAATCCCAAATACAAAAATCTAACAACACACCTAAAGGAACTAGAAGCAGAACAGCAAACACACTCCAAACCCAGCAGAAGAAGAGAAATAATAAGATCAGAGCAGAAATAATATAGAATCTAAAAAAATAGTAGATCAGATCAATGAAACCAAGAGTTTGTTTTTTGAAAAAATAAACAAAATTGATAAACCTCTAGCCAGGCTTCTCCAAAAGAAAAGGGAGAAGACCCAAATAGATAAAATCATGAATGAAAATGGAATTATTACAACCAATCCCTCAGAAATACAAGCAATTATCAGGGAATACTATGAAAAATTATATACCAACAAACTGGACAACCTGGAACAAATGGACAAATTCCTAAGCACCACACACTTCCAAAACTCAAACAGGAAGAAACAGAAAACTTGAACAGACCCATAACTAGGAAAGAAATTGAATCGGTTATCAAAAGTCTCCCAACAGATAAGAGTCCAGGACCAGATGGCTTCCCTGGGGAATTCTACCAGACATTTAAAGCAGAGATATTACCTATCCTTCTCAAGCTGTTCAAAAAATAGAAAGGAAAGGAAAACTTCCAGACTCATTCTATGAAGCCAGCATTATTTTGATTCCCAAACCAGACAGAGACCCAGCAAAACAAGAGAACTACAGGCCAATATCCCTGATGAATATGGATGCAAAAATTCTTAACAAGATACTAGCAAATCAAATTCAACAGCACATAAAAAGAATTATTCACCATGATCCAGTGGGATTCATTCCTGGGCAGCAGGGCTGGTTCAATATTCACAAAATCAATCAATATGATCCATCACATTAATAAAAGAAAAGATAAGAACCATATGATCCTGTCAATTGATGCAGAAAAAGCATTTGACAAAATTCAGCATCCTTTCTTAATAAAGGCCCTTGAGAAAGTTGGGATAGAAGGAACATATTTAAACATCATAAAAGCCATTTATGAAAAGCCCACAGCTAATATCATCTTCAATGGGGAAAAACCGAGCTTTCCCCTTGAAATTAGGAACATGACAGGGATGCCCACTCTCACCGCTGTTTAACACCGTGTTGAAAGTGCTAGCATCAGCAATCGGACAACAAAAGGAAATCAAAGGCATCAAAATTGGCAAAGATGAAGTCAAGCTTTCACTTTTGCAGATGACATGATACTATACATGGAAAACCTGAAAGACCACCAAAAGTCTGCTAGAACTGATACATGAATTCAGCAAAGTCACAGGATACAAAATTAATGTACAGAAATCAGTTGCATTCTTACTAATAATGAAGCAACAGAAAGACAAATAAACTGATCCCATTCACAACTGCACCAAGAATCATAAAATACCTAGGAATAAACCTAACCAAAGATGTAAAAGATCTGTATGCTGAAAACTATAGAAAGCTTATGAAGGAGGAGAGGTTCCGGAAGATGGCGGCGTAGGAGGACGCTGGGCTCACCGCGCGTCCTGCTGATCACTTAGATTCCACCTACACCTGCCTAAAGAACCCAGAAAACCGCCAGAGGATTAGCAGAACGGAGTCTCCGGAGCCAAGCGCAGACGAGAGGCCCACGGAAGAGGGTAGGAAGGGCGGCGAGGTGGTGCGCGCTCCACGGACTGGCGGGAGGGAGCCGGGGCGGAGGGGCGGCTCGCCGGCCAAGCAGAGCCCCCGAGTCTGGCAGGCAAAAGCGGAGGGGCCGGACGGACTGTGTTCCGACAGCAAGCGCGACTTAGCGTCTGGGAGGTCATAAGTTAACAGCTCTGCTCAGAAAGCGGGAAGGCTGGAGGACAAAGGGAGGGAGAGCTGCTGAGCCCCCGGACGGCAGAGCTCAGCTTGGCGGGGAACAAAGGCGCTCGCCAGCGCCATCTCCCCCGCCCATCCCCCAGCCAAAATCCCAAAGAGAACCAGTTCCTGCCAGGGAACTTGCTCGCTCCGCGCAAACACCCAACTCTGTGCTTCTGCGGAGCCAAACCTCCGGCAGTGGATCTGACTCCCTCCCGCTGCCACAGGGCCCCTCCTGAAGTGGATCACCTAAGGAGAAGCGAGCTAAGCCTGCCCCTCCCGCCCCCGTGCACCTTGCCTACCCACCCCAGCTAATACGCCAGCTCCCCAGCACCACAAGCCTGGCAGTGTGCAAGTAGACCAGACGGGCCACACCACCCCACAGTGAATCCCGCCCCTAGGAGAGGGGAAGAGAAGGCACACACCAGTCTGACTGTGGCCCCAGCGGTGGGCTGGGGGCAGATATCAGGTCGGACTGCGGCCCCGCCCACCAACTCCAGTTATACACCACAGCACGGGGGAAGTGCCCTGCAGGTCCTCACCACTCCAGGGACTATCCAAAATGACCAAACGGAAGAATTCCCCTCAGAAGAATCTCCAGGAAATAACAACAGCTAATGAACTGATCAAAAATGATTTAAATAATATAACAGAAAGTGAATTTAGAATAATAGTCATAAAATTAATCGCTGGGCTTGAAAACAGTATACAGGACAGCAGAGAATCTCTTGCTACAGAGATCAAGGGACTAAGGAACAGTCACGAGGAGCTGAAAAACGCTTTAAACGAAATGCAAAACAAAATGGAAACCACCACGGCTCGGATTGAAGAGGCAGAGGAGAGAATAGGTGAACTAGAAGATAAAGTTATGGAGAAAGAGGAAGCTGAAAGAGAGATAAAAAAATCCAGGAGTATGAGGGGAAAATTAGAGAACTAAGTGATACACTAAAAAGAAATAATATACGCATAATTGGTATCCCAGAGGAGGAAGAGAGAGGGAAAGGTGCTGAAGGGGTACTTGAAGAAATTATAGCTGAGAACTTCCCTGAACTGGGGAAGGAAAAAGGCATTGAAATCCAAGAGGCACAGAGAACTCCCTTCAGACGTAACTTGAATCGATCTTCTGCACGACATATCATAGTGAAACTGGCAAAATACAAGGATAAAGAGAAAATTCTGAAAGCAGCAAGGGATAAACGTGCCCTCACATATAAAGGGAGACCTATAAGACTCGTGACTGATCTCTCCTTTGAAACTTGGCAGGCCAGAAAGGCTTGGCACGATATCTTCAGTGTGCTAAACAGAAAAAATATGCAGCCGAGAATCCTTTATCCAGCAAGTCTGTCATTTAGAATAGAAGGAGAGATAAAGGTCTTCCCAAACAAACAAAAACTGAAGGAATTTGTCACCACGAAACCAGCCCTACAAGAGATCCTAAGGGGGATCCTGTGAGACAAAGTACCAGAGACATCACTACAAGCATAAAACATACAGACATCACAATGACTCTAAACCCGTATCTTTCTATAATAACACTGAATGTAAATGGATTAAATGCGCCAACCAAAAGACATAGGGTATCAGAATGGATAAAAAAACAAGACCCATCTATTTGCTGTCTACAAGAGACTCATTTTAGATCTGAGGACACCTTTAGATTGAGAGTGAGGGGATGGAGAACTATTTATCATGCTACTGGAAGCCAAAAGAAAGCTGGAGTAGCCATACTTATATCAGACAAACTAGACTTTAAATTAAAGGCTGTAACAAGAGATGAAGAAGGGCATTATATAATAATTACAGGGTCTATCCATCAGGAAGAGCTAACAATTATAAATGTCTATGCGCCAAATACCGGAGCCCCCAGATATATAAAACAATTACTCATAAACATAAGCAACCTTATTGATAAGAATGTGGTCATTGCAGGGGACTTTAACACCCCACTTACAGAAATGGATAGATCATCTAGACACACAGTCAATAAAGAAACAAGGGCCCTGAATGATACATTGGATCAGATGGACTTGACAGATATATTTAGAACTCTGCATCCCAAAGCAACAGAATATACTTTCTTCTCGAGTGCACATGGAACATTCTCCAAGATAGATCATATACTGGGTCACAAAACAGCCCTTCATAAGTTTACAAGAATTGAAATTATACCATGCATACTTTCAGACCACAATGCTATGAAGCTTGAAATCAACCACAGGAAAAAGTCTGGAAAACCTCCAAAAGCATGGAGGTTAAAGAACACCCTACTAACGAATGAGTGGGTCAACCAGGCAATTAGAGAAGAAATTAAAAAATATATGGAAACAAAGGAAAATGAAAATACAACAGTCCAAACGCTTTGGGACGCAGCGAAGGCAGTCCTGAGAGGAAAATACATTGCAATCCAGGCCTATCTCAAGAAACAAGAAAAATCCCAAATACAAAATCTAACAGCACACCTAAAGGAAATAGAAGCAGAACAGCAAAGGCAGCCTAAACCCAGCAGAAGAAGAGAAATCATAAAGATCAGAGCAGAAATAAACAATATAGAATCTAAAAAAACTGTAGAGCAGATCAACGAAACCAAGAGTTGGTTTTTTGAAAAAATAAACAAAATTGACAAACCTCTAGCCAGGCTTCTCAAAAAGAAAAGGGAGATGACCCAAATAGATAAAATCATGAATGAAAATGGAATTATTACAACCAATCCCTCAGAGATACAAACAATTATCAGGGAATACTATGAAAAATTATATGCCAACAAACTGGACAACCTGGAAGAAATGGACAAATTCCTAAACACCCACACTCTTCCAAAACTCAATCAGGAGGAAATAGAAAGCTTGAACAGACCCAGAACCAGCGAAGAAATTGAATCGGTTATCAAAAATCTCCCAACAAATAAGAGTCCAGGACCAGATGGCTTCCCAGGGGAGTTCTACCAGACGTTTAAAGCAGAGATAATACCTATCCTTCTCAAGCTATTCCAAAAAATAGAAAGGGAAGGAAAACTTCCAGACTCCTTCTATGAAGCCAGTATTACTTTGATTCCTAAACCAGACAGAGACCCAGTAAAAAAAAGAGAACTACAGGCCAATATCCCTGATGAATATGGATGCAAAAATTCTCAATAAGATACTAGCAAATCGAATTCAACGGCATATAAAAAGAATTATTCACCATGATGAAGTGGGATTCATTCCTGGGATGCAGGGCTGGTTCAACATTCGCAAATCGATCAACGTGATACATCACATTAACAAAAAAAAAGAGAAGAACCATATGATCCTGTCAATCGATGCAGAAAAGGCCTTTGACAAAATCCAGCACCCTTTCTTAATAAAAACCCTTGAGAAAGCCGGGATAGAAGGAACATACTTAAAGATCATAAAAGCCATTTATGAAAAGCCCACAGCTAACATCATCCTCAATGGGGAAAAACTGAGAGCTTTTTCCCTGAGGTCAGGAACACGACAGGGATGCCCACTCTCACCGCTGTTGTTTAATATAGTGCTGGAAGTTCTAGCATCAGCAATCAGACAACAAAAGGAAATCAAAGGCACCCAAATTGGCAAAGATGAAGTCAAGCTTTCGCTTTTTGCAGATGACATGATATTATACATGGAAAATCCGATAGACTCCACCAAAAGTCTGCTAGAACTGATACATGAATTCAGCAAAGTTGCCGGATACAAAATCAATGTACAGAAATCAGTTGCATTCTTATACACTAACAATGAAGCAACAGAAAGACAAATAAAGAAACTGATCCCATTCACAATTGCACCAAGAAGCATAAAATACCTAGGAATAAATCTAACCAAAGATGTAAAAGATCTGTATGCTGAAAACTATAGAAAGCTTATGAAGGTAATTGAAGAAGATATAAAGAAATGGAAAGACATTCCCTGCTCATGGATTGGAAGAATAAATATTGTCAAAATGTCAATACTACCCAAAGCTATCTACACATTCAATGCAATCCCAATCAAAGTTGCACCAGCATTCTTCTCGAAACTAGAACAAGCAATCCTAAAATTCATATGGAACCACAAAAGGCCCCGAATAGCCAAAGTAATTTTGAAGAAGAAGACCAAAGCAGGAGGCATCACAATCCCAGACTTTAGCCTCTACTACAAAGCTGTCATCATCAAGACAGCATGGTATTGGCATAAAAACAGACACATAGACCAATGGAATCGAATAGAAACCCCAGAACTAGACCCACAAACGTATGGCCAACTCATTTTTGACAAAGCAGGAAAGAACATCCAATGGAAAAAAGACAGTCTCTTTAACAAATGGTGCTGGGAGAACTGGACAGCAACATGCAGAAGGTTGAAACTAGACCACTTTCTCACACCATTCACAAAAATAAACTCAAAATGGATAAAGGACCTGAATGTGAGACAGGAAACCATCAAAACCTTAGAGGAGAAAGCAGGAAAAGACCTCTCTGACCTCAGCCGTAGCAATCTCTTACTCGGCACATCCCCAAAGGCAAGGGAATTAAAAGCAAAAGTGAATTACTGGGACCTTATGAAGATAAAAAGCTTCTGCACAGCAAAGGAAACAACCAACAAAACTAAAAGGCAACCAACGGAATGGGAAAAGATATTTGCAAATGACACATCGGACAAAGGGCTAGTATCCAAAATCTATAAAGAGCTCATCAAACTCCACACCCAAAAAACAAATAACCCAGTGAAGAAATGGGCAGAAAACATGAATAGACACTTCTCTAAAGAAGACATCCGGATGGCCAACAGGCACATGAAAAGATGTTCAACATCGCTCCTCATCAGGGAAATACAAATCAAAACCACACTCAGATACCACCTCACGCCAGTCAGAGTGGCCAAAATGAAGAAATCAGGAGACTATAGATGCTGGAGAGGATGTGGAGAAATAGGAACCCTCTTGCACTGTTGGTGGGAATGCAAATTGGTGCAGCCGCTCTGGAAAGCAGTGTGGAGGTTCCTCAGAAAATTAAAAATAGACCTACCCTATGACCCAGCAATAGCACTGCTAGGAATTTATCCAAGGGATACAGGAGTACTGATGCATAGGGGCACTTGTACCCCAATGTTTATAGCAGCACTCTCAACAATAGCCAAATTATGGAAAGAGCCTAAATCTCCATCAACTGATGAATGGATAAAGAAATTGTGGTTTATATACACAATGGAATACTACGTGGCAATGAGAAAAAATGAAATATGGCCTTTTGTAGCAACATGGATGGAACTGGAGAGTGTGATGCTAAGTGAAATAAGCCATACAGAGAAAGACAGATACCATATGGTTTCACTCTTATGTGGATCCTGAGAAACGTAACAGAAACCCATGGGGGAGGGGAAGGGAAAAAAAAAAAAAAAGAGGTTAGAGTGGGAGAGAGCCAAAGCATAAGAGACTGTTAAAAACTGAGAACAAACTGAGGGTTGATGGGGGGTGGGAGGGAGGGCAGGGTGGGTGATGGGTATTGAGGAGGGCACCTTTTGGGATGAGCACTGGGTGTTGTATGGAAACCAATTTGACAGTAAATCTCATATATTAAAAAATAAATTAAAAAAAATAAATAATAAATAAATAAATAAAATAAAATAAAAACTGATGAGAATGAAAAAAAAAAAAAAAGAAAGCTTATGAAGGAAATTGAAGAAGATACAAAGAAATGGAAAAACATTCCATGCTCATGGATTGGAAGAATAAATATTGTTAAATTGTCAATACTACCCAAAGCAATCTACACATTCAATGCAATCCCAGTCAAAATTGCACCAGCATTCTTCTCGAAGCTAGAACAAGCCATCCTAAAATTCATATGGAACCACAAAAGACCATGAATAGCCAAGTGATATTGAAGAAGAAAACCAAAGCAAGAGGCAGCACAATCCCAGACTTTAGCCTCTACTACAAAGCTGTAATCATCAAGACAGCATGGTATTGGCACAAAAACAGACACATAGACCAATGGAATAGAATAGAGACTCCAGAAGTGGACCCACAAAAGTATGGCCAACTAATCTTTGACAAAGCAGGAAAGACTATCCAATGGAAAAAAGACAGTCTCTTTAACAAATGGTGCTGGGATAACTGGACAGCAATATGAAGATTGAAACTAGAGCACTTTCTTACACCATTCACAAAAATAAACTCAAAATAGATGAAAGTCCTGAATGTGAGACAGGAAACCATCCAAACCCTAGAGGAGAAAGCAGGAAAAAAATCCCTTTGACTTCAGCCGTAGCAATTTCTTATTTGACACATCTCCAAAGGCAAGGGAATTAAAAGCAAAAATGAACTATTGGGACCTCATGAAGATAAAAAGCTTCTGCACTGCAAAGGAAACAATCAACAAAACTAAAAAGCAACCAACGGAATGGGAAAAGATATTTGCAAATGACATATTGGACAAAGAACTAGTATCCAAAATCTATAAAGAACTCACCAAACCCCACACCCGAAAAACAAATAATCCAGTGAAGAAATGGGCAGAAAACATGAATAGACACTTCTCCAAAGAAGACATCCAGATGGCAAACAGGCACATGAAAAGATGTTCAATGTCACTCATCATCAGGGAAATAAAAATCAAAACCACACTGAGATATCACCTCATGCCAGTCAGAGTGGCCAAAATGAACAAATCAGGAGACTATAGATGCTGGAGAGGATGTGGAGAAACGGGAACCCTCTTGCACTGTTGGTAGGAATGCAAACTGGTGTAGCCTCTCTGGCAAACAGTCTGGAGGTTCCTCAAAAAAAATTAAAAATAGATCTACCCTATGACCCAGCAATAGCACTACTACGAATTTACCCAAGGGATACAGGAGTGCTGATGCATAGGGGCACTTGTACCCCAATGTTTATAGCAGCACTCTCGACAATAGCCAAATTATGGAAAGAGCCTAAATCTCCATCAACTGATGAATGGATAAAGAAATTTGGTTTCTATATACAATGGAGTACTACGTGGCAATGAGAAAGAATGAAAGATGGCTTTTTGTAGCAATGTGGATGGAACTGGAGAGTATTATGCTAAGTGAAATAAGTCATATAGAGAAAGACAGATACCATATGTTTTCACTCATGTGGATCCTGAAAAACTTAACAGAAGATCATGGGGGAGGAGAAGGGAAAAAAAAAGTTACAAAGAGGGAAGGAGGCAAATCATAAGAGACTCTTAAAAATTGAGAATAAACTGAGGGTTGAAGAGGGGTGGGAGGGAGGGGGAAGTGGGTGATGGGCATTGACAAGGGCACCTGTTGGGATGAGCACTGGGTGTTGTATGGAAACCAATTTGACAATAGATTTCACATTAAAAAATTAAAAATAGAAATACCATATAATCAAGTAATTCCACTACTGGTTATTTACCCTCCCCCAAAAACCATACACAAAAATCATTAATTCAAAAAGATATGAACCCCTATGTTTACTGCAGCATTAATTACAATACCCAAGATATGGAAGCAATCCAAATGTCCTTTGATAGATGAATGGATAAAGAAGCGATACACACACACACACACACACACACACACACACACACACGTTTAGAGCTAATAAACAAGTTAAGCAAAGTTGTAGGATAAAGGATCAATATAAAAATTACATTTCTATACATTAACAATTAACAATCTAAAACTGAAATTTAAAAAAATTTCCATTTACAGTACAATCAAAATAATAAAATATTTAGGAATAAATTAAATGCTAGATTTTCACATTGAAAACTATTAACTATTATTAGGAGATTAAATAATTAATAAATGGAAAAATAGTGTTTATGATCGGAATGATTGTTATTGTTAAGATGGTCATATTCCCAAAATTAATTACATGGATTCAACATACATAGTTACATAGTATGTTCAAAGTAACAGAGTCGCGTAGCGGAAGCATGCTGGGCCCGAGTATGTTCGAAAGTTATTTTGACCTAATAAAGGACTATCTTATTTTATTTTAGCGTTCATTTATTTATTTTGAGAGAGAGTGAGAGAGAGAGAGCATGAGCAGTGGAGGGTAGAGACAGAAGGAGAGACAGAATCCTGAGCAGGTTCTGCATTGTCACCACAGAGCACTGATGTAGAGCTCAAGCTCACACACCATGAGATCATGACTTGAGCTGAAATCAAGAGCTGGATGCTTAATTCACTGAGCCACTCAGGTGCTCCAAAAGGACTATTTTATAAAGAGAAGGGGGAAAACTCTAGGGCAAAACTCTTTCAGGAAGAACTTCCTATATTTACTAATTTATAACTATGTTTTCTGATTTCACATAATTTGTACATTGTGGGGGAAAAAGAGACAAGGACTAACATTTTAACCTATAACATTATATACAAGTAGTTCACTATGAGCATACAAATATTAACAAGGAAAAATATGATTGAGAGATGAGCATTTTGATTTGCAATATTAGTTATACATTGAATTAAATATTACTACATTATTTGCCCATGGAGACCATGTAATAGCTAATTTGGATTATATGATTTGAGTTCAATAATGACTGAGAATAACAAGTTTTCTCTTACGTAAATATTGTTATAGTCTTAAAAGTAGAATATGCAAATATGAACATAATTTTTAAGAGATACAGTAATATTTTTATCAGCATCCCAACTCTTAAATAACATCTACTGAATATCACCTGATATTATAGCTGTATATATTTGAAGGTAGCAGTGTTATCAAATCACTTACAGGCATATTAATAAGTTTCAATGAAATTAATTTTTTATATTGGAGATATAAATATCTTTACAGAAAATGTAATATTGTGAAAAGACAGATAAATTTTTCCTTTATTACAGGTAACTCTAGATGTTCAAGTAAGTGTGCTAAACATTCTTTTAAATTTTTTTTTTTTTTTCAACGTTTTTTATTTATTTTGCGGACAGAGAGAGACAGAGCATGAACGGGGGAGGGGCAGAGAGAGAGGGAGACACAGAATCGGAAACAGGCTCCAGGCTCTGAGCCATCAGCCCAGAGCCCGACGCGGGGCTCGAACTCACGGACCGTGAGATCGTGACCTGGCTGAAGTCGGACGCTTAACCGACTGCGCCACCCAGGCGCCCCTAAACATTCTAAAGAGTATACATTTCTATTAGATATTAGGTAGATGTGCATTATAAGTGGAATTGTATATCCTATACACACAGTGTGACTGTATTTGGAGATAGGGCCTATAAAGAGGTAATAACGGTTAACTGGAGTCCTAAAAATGGGAACTTAATCCAATAAGATTTATGTCCTAATAAAATAAGGAAGAGACATTTCTCTCTGCAATTCCGTGCACAAGCGTGCGCGTGTGTGTGTGCGCGCGCACACACACACACAAACACAGGCTATATGAAGACATAGGAAGAAGACAGCCATCCACAAAACAAGGCAGAAAGCTCTTACAGAAAACAAATCTGCTGGTACCTTGGTCTTGGACTTCTAGCCTTCAACACTCTGAGGGGAAAAAATTTCTACTGGTTAAAAGCCACCCAGTCAGTGGTATTTTCCTATGGCAGCCTAAGGTAATGCTATGGAATAATAGCTATGAAGTCAGTGATTCCTAAGAGTGTCTTCTCTTCTCAGAGAATATCACCATATAATAATAAAGTATCATAAAATTCATGGAGGAAAAAAAATCATGGAGCAGTACTCTCTATCCCTAATCAGAGAGGTGAGAGTAGTTTCTCTGTAAGCAACCATTTCAAAGAAAATATCAGGGTGGCAATTCTTTTCTGATGGTGCCTACAGCAAGGAAAGGACAGTCATAAAATTATTTAAACAAATAGAATGAGTTTTTCTAAAAATAAAAAGAAAGTTTATCTAATCCATTAAAATATACTGCATAGAGGAAATACTTCTCTCTTAAAAAGAATTACTTCAAGAATACAAAAAAGATAGACAATCTCTAATTCAGGTTTTTAACAAGAGTCAAGAGGATACTGTTATTTAGAAAATGAGAGTAAGAAAACTTTAAGGGAAATAAGCTGAATTTCAGGTAAAACTGTGTGTAGATGAAAATAACAACTGTCTGTTACAAATAATAATTTTAGCAAGAAACAAATACTGAATGTGAAGAAAAAAACAGGAATGCAAAAATCATAGAAGTTGAGATATTCTCCTAGGACTAAAATGAATAAGATAAAACAAAAACATTAACAGTGCCAACAAAAAACTAAAACCACGGGGACAGATCCAGAAAAACCCACTTGTTTATTATAGAATTAGATTCAGGAAAGAAGCACTAGAAATGATGGAAAAGGAACAATAAGAGATTTTGTATGCTAGGAAATAACGTTTTAATGCAGACAAAAATTAATAAAAATATCTTGATATTTAAACATTCTAGTACTTTTATTCAATTAAATTATAAATTAAAATTTCTAAAAGTTTCTAGGCAGGAAAAAATATATAAACCTAAAAAAAGTAAAAATTACCCAGCAGTACAATTCTTTATAATATAAAACACCAGTTTATGTAAAGATTATGATAGCAACAACATGGATAGATCTAGAGAGTAAAGTGCTAAGTAAAATAAGCCCGTGAGAGAAAGACATATACTGTATGATTTCATTCATATATGGAATTTAAGAAACAAAACAAATGAACAAAGGGAAAAAAGAGACAAACCCCAAAACAGACTCTTAACTATAGAGAACTCATGGTTACCAGCAGGGAGGTGGGTAGGGAGATGGGTGAAGTAGATAATCAGGATTAAGAGCACACTTATCAAGATGAACAATAAGTAATATATGGAATTATTGAATCACTATATTGTACACTTGAAACTAACATAACACTATGTTAGTGACACTGGAATTAAAATTAATAAACGATAAAAATACAAAACTTTCATAGAAAAAAGAGAAAAAGAAAAAAACCCTATGGTTTAATAATATAATTCTTCAGGTAGCCACAAGTCTGAGTGCTGTTGAAATATAAATTGAAATATAAAATAAAAAATATAAAAACACCTTTTTAAGTATTAAGAATTCTTTCTGAATAAAAGTTCAGGAATATTGCATTCTTATTGGCATAGACGTAAAACAAAACAGAAACACCACCAAAAAAGAATTCTGATTTACGTCATGGGATAAAAGAAAGGTAGCATCTAAGATATCCAGTTTAAACATGATCAAATATCATCATCATCATCATCATCTTAATCACCATCACCACTACCATTACCCAGATTATATCAACAAAATGCCAAGGGGGGTGATGAAGTGAAGACATGTTAAACTTTTAACTCATAAAGTTAGACTGAAGATATCCTGTTTGATTTTACTTTAACCTTGATGATAAGAATGGATATAAGATTTTTAAAGCTTAGTAAAGGTAACCACTAATAAGATGACAGGATGTATGCCGTCACCTAAAACAAAAACGAGATCATACAAAAGAAGAGATGAAAAAGAGAGGAGTGAAGACTTAGAGAACATAACTTCAACTTTAAAATAACATCAATGAATTCACAGCACATTCATATAATAAAATATAATAATACTAAAATTATTTTAAGCATATTCATAGAAAATAAATTGTCACTTATGTTTTTAAATAATTAATGGAAAACTAAATCTTTAGATGCAATATAATTCCAGTTTTATTTAGAAATTCATCATAGTTGATAACAATGACAAAGATAATCCTGGTTTATGGAATTATAAATGTAATCTTCAAAATACTACTATGAAATAGGTACAATTATATCTGTGATGCAGATTTGAAAAATCAATATGAGAGTTTCTGAAATTTGACAAATTTCACACATCTAGACAGTTTTAAGGTACAATTCTAAATTATGATGGTCTCCAAAGCCTGAGTTTGTATGAAAATATTAGTAAGCAAAGGTAACCACAATGTTGACAGTGTGTCTTCTAAATGAGATATTATTGAAAACTGACATTTAATACTTTCAATAAATATGTAAGGTTTGCAAGAAAAATGCATGACATTAAAACTCAAATATGTCATATATTAAAATGTATATTTTTAAATGGGTAGATGATGTGTTAAAAAAACATTTTATAGAAATGCTGTCTCCATGGTTTATTTTTTGCTAAAATTTTTTTTTCAGGGAATGCTTAACACTAGACTCACCATCAACCCTAGGGGTTAGGAAGGGTGTAAGTGCTAGGCTGCCTGCACGCAAGAGCAATCAGAGCAGAAAATGAGGCCAAGTTGAAAACATTCTAAGTAAACAAAGAGTGGCACTCTCAGCTGCATTAGGAACTTAACCAAAGCCTCTGCCAACCATAGGCTGAACAGTAAGATACCATGACCCAGGGCAACTCATAGGAAACCAAGCAGAAAACCAAGAGGACTATGTCTGTATCTAAGGCTTCATACTCTCACAAATGATCAGAGTGATTAAAGAGGAAGAATCGAGGCTACTAGTCTCTGGGTGAAAGTGGGGCAAAAAAAAAACCATTTTACTAAGATAACAGACTCACACGCACGCACACACGCACACACACACACACACAGACCCACACACAATGGGAAAGTTTGTGTATGAATGTTCTAATTTGCAAAGTGGTCTTAAGCACAGTCTTAGACATAAGTGGCTTATGCTGATCTTGGAAAATCTTTAAATAAACAAGCTAAAAGATTTTTTAAAAAAAATCTGTGTGGGAACATTAGGGGCTATACTTTGTAAGGAAATAGATTTCACATAATCAGTTTAGCCAAGTTATTAAATAAATAGATAACCATGAAAACAATATCACTATTAGGGATAAAGAGTTGAGTGTTCAGCGTACCTATCCTAAGTTAATATTAGTATATTAGCAATTATATATTAATTACATATATACCATTATAAATAATTGATAATATATTAATTTAGGTCTATAATGTCTAGCTTTCAACAAAAAAATTCAAAACATGAAGAGTAATAGGAAGGCATGCCCCTTATACAGAAAAATAAGGTAATAAAATCTGTTTTTGAAAGAGCCTTGATGTTAGATTTGACAAAAACAAGACTTCATCTTTTATAAATATGTTCAAAGAACTAAAGGAGATAATGTCCAAAAATGTAGAGATGGTATGATGACTATCAAAAAATAAGGTATCTCAAAAAAAAGAGATAGACATTATAAAAATAATCAAATGAAAATTATGAAGCTGAAAACCACAATAACAAAATAAATTCTCTAGAGAGTTTCAAGGTAGATTTTAACTGGCAGAAAAATAGCAACCTTGAAGACAGTTATTGAAGATGATGTCATCTCAAGAATGGAGGGAATAAAAAGAATGAAGAAAAATGCACAAAACCTTAGAGAAATGTAGGCTACTTCAGTACATCAATATACACACAATGAGAATATCAGACAGAAAGAAAGAGTAGAAAGGACATACAAATATCCAAAGAAATAATAGTTAAAAACTCTCTGTATTTGATGAAGAATATTTTCTACACATCTAAGAAACAATTCCAAATAAGACAAACATAGAAGACACATATCCAGACACATCACAAATTATTGACAAAGATAATGAGAAAAATCATAAAATGGAAACCCCAATAAGGTTAACAGATGACTTTCAACAGAAAAATGGAGACGAGAAAGCACCTGAACTGCATATTCAAAATAATGAAAAAAAATGTCCCAAACAACCATCTTAGAGCAAAACCACATATCAAAAATATAGATAAAATAAAAACATTTAAAGATTGTCAAAACTGGAGAATATTTGTTGTTAGTACACTATCATTCAAGAAATACTAAGGAGCTTTGTATCCAAAATGTATAAAGAACTTACCAAACTCAACACCTGAAAAACAAATAATCCAGTGAAGAAATGGGCAGAAGACATGAATAGACACTTTCCAAAGACATCCAGTTGGCCAACAGACACATGAAATGATGCTCAATGTCACTCATCATCAGGGAAATACAAATCAAAACAACACTGAGATATCACCTCATGCTGGTCAGAGTGGCTAAAATGAACAAATCTGGAAACTACAGATGCTGGCAAGGATGTGGAGAAATGGGAACCCTCTTGCACTGTTGGTGGGAATGCAAACTGGGCAGTCATTCTGGAAAACAGTGTGGAGGTTCCTCAAAAAATTAAAAATAGAACCACCCTATGACCCAGCAATAGCACTGTTAGAAATTTACTCAAGGGATACAGGAGTGCTGATGCATAGGGTCACATGTACCCCAACATTTATAACAGTGCTTTCAACAATAGCCAAATTATGGGAAGAGCCTAAATGTCCATCAGCTGATGAATGGATAAAGAAGATGTGGTTTCTATATACAATGGAATACTACTTGGCAATGAGAAAGAATGAAATCCTGTCATTTGCAGCAACATTGATGGAACTGGAAGGTATTATGCTGAGTGAAGCAAGTCAGTCAGAGGATAGATATCATTATGTTTTCACTCATATGTGAATCTTGAGAAACTTAACAGAAGACCATGGGGGAAGGGAAGGGGAAAAAATAGTTAGAGGGAGTGAGACAAAACACAAGAGACTCCAAAATATAGAGAACAAACTGAGGGTGGATGGTGGGGTTGGGGAGAGGAGAAAGTGGGTGATGGGCATTGAGGAGGTAACTTGCTGGGATGAGCACTGGGTTTTGCATGTAAGCCAACTTGACGATACATTATATTCATAAAAAAAGAATGAAAAAAAATACTAAGGAGTTCTTTAAAGTCAAGTGACTAGACAGTAATTAAAAACAAAGAATTCTGGTTAAGGTAATTATGTTGGTAATTATAAAATACACTCTTATTGCATATTTCTTCATCTTTCTTTTATTAACTGGCTTTAAAAAGTAAATATACAAAACAGTAAGGATTAGAATGGAGAGAAGAAAGAATATCTAATTTATAGGATGCAGATAAAGAGTGGTTAAACTGAAATTTATAGCTTTAATGCTTATGTTAAAAAAAAAAAAGATCTCATCATCATTCACCTAAAATAATTTAAAATGTAGAGCCAACTAAGTATAAAACATTGATAAATAAGGAAATAATGGTTAAAGCTGAAATAAGTGAATCTGAGTGTAATACATATGGTTATATATATTATTTTCAATAGATAAAATCAACAAAAGCAAGTTGATAGTTTCAAAAGACAAAAAAAAAATTGACAAACCTCTAGCTAGACAAGCCAATAAAAGAAATAAGGCTAAAATTATTAAAACCAAGAATGAAAGAGGTGGCATCACTTAGTGACAATAAAAAATTAAAATGGGATATTTTAAAGTTAAGTCAGTTTGTGAAATGGACAAATTCCTTGTAAAAACAATAAACTACCAAACTGATTAACAAATAAATTTAAAAAAACTGAATAAACCTATAGTAATAAAACTGCTGAATTACTAATTTAAATTTTTTTTACAGAGAAAACTCCAAAATTGGAATGACTTTACCAGACAATTAACTGTTTGAAGAATTAGTATCAATCCTTCACAAAAGTTCCCCAAAATAGAAAATAGGTGAATAATTCTCATATAATTATTTTAATTGAATGTTTATTTTTTCTTTTTTTTTAATTTTTTTTTAATGTTTATTTATTTCTGAGACAGAGAGAGACAGAACATGAATGGGGGAGGGGACAGAGAGAGGGAGACACAGAATCAGAAGCAGGCTCCAGGCTCCGAGCCATCAGCACAGAGCCCGACGCGGGGCTTGAACTCACAAACCACGAGATCATGACCTGAGCCGAAGTCGGTCGCTCAACCGACTGAGCCACCCAGGCGCCCCGTGAATGTTTATTTTTAAGAGAGAGAGAGAATGAGCAGGGGAGGGGCAGAGAGAGAGAGAGAGACAGAGACAGAGACAGAGACAGAGACAGAGAATCCAAAGCAGGCTCCACACTGTCAGCATAAAGCCCAACGTAGGGCTTGAACCCACAAACCATGAGATCATGACCTGAGTGGAAGTCAGATGCCCAACTGACTGAGTTACCTAGGTACCCCTATAATTTTCTAAGGTATTAGCCTGGAGTCAAAACTAGACAAAAACATTGCAGGAAAAGAAACTATAGACCAATATGTTTTCTAAATATAGATGCAAAGATGCTCAACAAAATATTATGAAATACATAAAAGGAATTACATGCATGACCACGTAGTCTTTAAGAAATACAGGGTTGATTTTTACACAGGAAAATCAATCAATGTTATAGACTATTTCAGCAGTATAAAGGACAACCACATGCTCATATCAGCAAAAGTAAAATAATATTTGACAAAATTCAATACCATTTCATGATAAAAACACTAGGGACAAAACTAGGAATAGAAGAGAATTTGTAAAACTGTTAAACGATATCCACAAAAAGTCACAGATAATATCATTTTAATGGTGAAAAACTGATCAGGAAGACAATAAGCATATGCTCTCTTGCCACTTCTCTTCAACATTATAATGGAAGTTCTACTCAAGGCAATTAGACAGGAAAAAGAAAGAAAAGGTATCCAAACTAAAAAGGATATAAAACTTTCCCTACTTGCAGATGACAAGTTCTCATATACAAAAAAAACCCTAGGAATCCACACACACACACACACACACACCCCATCAGAATAAACAAGTTCCATCAGATTAACGAATATAAGATAAATATACAAAACTTTTTTTTTATTTCCATGCTCTAGCAATGAACAATCCTAATGTTAAATTAAGAAACTAAAACATTTAAAAAATTATCAAAATACTGGGTGCTTATGTAATTTAGTCAGTCAGGCATCTGACTCTCGATTTCATCTAAGGACGTGAACTCAGAGATTTTGAGTTCGAGCCTTACATCAGGCTCCTGCTAACATTATGGAACCTGCTTGGGATTCTCTCTGCCTCTGTCCCTTTGCCCTTCCCCCACTCTCACTTGCTCTCTCACAAAATAAATCAATTTTAAAAAATTAAAAATCATCGGGGCGCCTGGGTGGCGCAGTCGGTTGAGCGTCTGACTTCAGCCAGATCACGATCTCGCGGTCCGTGAGTTCGAGCCCCGCGTCGGGCTCTGGGCTGATGGCTCGGAGCCTGGAGCCTGTTTCCGATTCTGTGTCTCCCTCTCTCTCTGCCCCTCCCCCGTTCATGCTCTCTCTCTGTCCCAAAAATAAATTAAAAAAACGTTGAAAAAAAAATTAAAAAAAAAAAATTAAAAATCATCAAAATACTAAAACACTCAGGAATAAATGTAACAAAAGTGTAAAGACTTGTTTGTACACTGAAAATTACAAAGCATTATTGGAAAAAAAAATCAAAGACCTACATAATTGGAAAGATATCTGTGTTAATGAATTAACAGACAATATTGTTAAGATGGCTCTACTCATCAACTTGATCTACATATTTAGTGTAATCACTGACAAATTCATAGTGCCCATTTTTGTGTGTATGTACATGTGTAAAAATTGACACGCTGATTTTAATATTCAAATGGAAATGGAAATGATCTAGGATAGCCAACATAATCTTGAACAAAAAATACTGGAGGATTCATACTTCCTCATTTCAAAACTTTCTATAAAATTACAGTAGCATAACAATGTGGTACTAGGCCAAGGATAAACAGAGAAAAATGGAATTGAGAATTCATAAGAAAAAAGGAACCCTAACCATCATGATTAATTGATTTTTGACAAAGTTGCCAAAATAACTCAATGGGGGACAAATCTTTTCAACACATGGCGCTGGGGCAACTGAATATGAACATGTGAAAGAACCAGTCAGGCCTCTTATACTATGCATAGAAATTAGCTCTAAATAGAAAGTAGACATAAATTGAAGATCTAAAACTATAACACCCTTAGAAAGATACATAACAGCAATTCTTTGTGAGTTTGGATTAGGCAATGATTTCTTAAATATTACACCAAAGCATGTAGTACAAAAGGAAAAGTTTACTTTTTTGGACTATATCAAAATTTAAAATGTGCTGCAAATAATACCATGACAGAGAAAGACAATCTAAAGACCTATTTGGATTTGTATATCTGGTAACAGACTGTTATCTAGGATATTTAAGAACACTAAAAAATTAATAATAAAAAAGACAACTCAAATGACAGCAGTTGTACAAATCTTTTCTCAAAGATGATATACAAATGACTACATCCAGTTGACTTTTGACCAACACGGGGATTCGGAGTGCTAATCCCCCATGCAGCTGAAAACTGTGTATCATTTTTGATTCCTCAAAAACTTAACTACTAATAGCTTCCTGTTGACCCGAAGCCTTACCCATAAGAAACAGTTGATTAACGCGTATTTTGTATGTTGTATGTATAATATATTATTACAATAAAGCAAGCTAGAACAAAATAAAAGGTTATCAAGAAATCATAAGGAAAATACATTTACAGTACTATACTGAAAAAAATCCATGTGTAAGTGGACTTATGCATTTCAAACCCAGGTTGATGAAGGGTCAACCATAGTGGAAATGTCAATATTATTAGGCATTAGGAAATGCAAATCAACACTACGATGAGATACAACTTCACATTCACTATGAAGAGCATAATCAAAAAGGTAAATCACAAGTGTTGGCACGACATAGAGCGCTTTGAATCCTCATACATCTCTGGTGTAGTGTAAAATGGTTCTGGACTTTGGAAAAGACTGTTTGACCCAACAATTCCACTCTTAAGTTTATATGCCAAAAACGCATGAAAACATGCCCATACAAAAACTTGTTGATAAGACATTCATAGCAGCATTATTTTTAATAGCCAAAAATTGAAAATGGTTCAAATGTCCATCAACGAAAGATGTGAATATCTTAATATAGATGCTAAAAATTATAATTTTAATGCTGTTATTAAAACGTACCTTTCATATTAAACATACTAACATACTTTTAAGTTAAATCCCAACACCAATTGTTAACAATGTTTAAATAAAGTTAAACCAATTAAAAGGACTTCTGTTAAAAGATAAGCTGAGGCATATGATAAATTGTGTTTATTTGGGCCAAAATCAATTTAAATCAGGCAGTACCCAATCTAACAGATGGAAAAGAGCAAGGAGCTAGTCAAAATGAAACACTTTTATAGGCAGAAAGGAGTAGGAACCAGAAAGTTACACTAGGCCAAGAGTGGACTGGTTATTGCAAGGTTACTTTCCTACAGAAAAAGGCAGGGCCTGTCAAGGTGACTACCTAACTCGTGTTGATCAGGCAATTCCTGATTGACTGGTTTGAGATTTCACTTTTGGGAGAGCTAAACTGTAATTAAGTCTTGGTTTGGTGATGTAGAGTTTAGCATAAGAGAGTTCATTTGGGGCCTCTTGTTTTTTTTTAACACTTCATAAATTTCTCTCTCTCTGTGTCATTTTTATTCTGATAGCATTAAATACATAATAGTGACCAAGAAGGAAAAAAAAAAAAAAACAAAACAACAACTAAAAAAAGTAGCTTAATCCTTGGTCACAGCTACTTTTTGTTTGAGGTTTTGAATTTAGCAAGATAACACTTTATTTTATGTTTTAAAACTTATGTAAGTTATATTATACTATTTAAATATGCATGTAATTTTTTTTTAGACAACTGGCCCCAAATGAAGTTGCTTGTGCAAAGCTCATGTCATCAAACTAATATCTAACCTAATTGAAGTTTCAACCTTCTCCAAGATTGCAGTCTTAACGAGTCAGTCTGGAATTTTCCAATCGGCAGCAATGAGAAAATCTGCTACACAGACTATTTTTTGGTCCCAAAATAAGATGTAGTGATTCACGTTTTCCTTGTGCCTTCTTCCTTCTGCCTATAACATCTTCCCATTTTGTACAGCTCCTCAGAGCGCCTTTCTACTTGGTAGATGGGATGCTGTCTGTTTCCTGAATCATTGAACAAAGCCAATTAGATCTTCAAATTTACTCAGTGGAATTTTGTTTTTTAACAATTCAATACCAATGTCATTTTCAAGTGGTATATATAGTTCTGGATATCTAATACAAAATTTATCTAATGAAGGATGTCAAAAAATACCTCACTACAAATGGAATTGAACTCTAAGCTATCAACGCTTGTATAAAGTAAATTATATGCCTTAGATATTTGCATTTGTTCTTCACAAATCTCTAATATAGAGAATAAGAAAATAAAATTTCAACTAGCATTGCTTTTATATTCATTCTGCTGCTTCATTCTGAATGTAATAAAGTGAAGTAAGAGTGAATACAATGTTGAAAGAAGTGACTCCCATGTATCTGTATCTGTATCTCATGTATCTGTTGTCTGAGAAGCTTAATTATCTGTAATAAATTTGGTTGGTATTTTGGGTTAATAGACTTTCTTCATTTCCTTAAGCTTTTATAAATTTCATACGTTTTTAAACTAACTAGGTTGGATTTATTCACACATCTTCTAAATTGATGATTTATTTTTACTGTGTTCGTGTATGACTATAACAGGAAAGTAATTTTAAATTAGTCTATGTTTTCTGACCTTTATCACTAATACTCCACACATTTGTATTTCCCAGTTGCTCAATGAAACGTGGCCAGGTACATCACATTTCAACTGGAGACCAAAGGCCCTACTAAATATAAAGTCAGTTTATCCTGGGTACAGCTTTCAACCTTGCAGAAAGAGACAAAGGCAAGGGAAAAGGAAAAAGAGAGAGAGAGAGAAGAAACACATGGTAGGAAAGACAAAGAGACAGAAAAAAGGATAGACTGAGTGAGACAGAGATGCAGGGAGAACTCTGAGAGGGAACAAAGACATAGATAAGGGAAGTGATCACAATTCCAAATGAATTTAAACATGAATTTAAATAGATGTATGGAGGCTGTAACTTACAAAGAGAGGGGGAGGCAGATTTTTCTACTTCCAACAACTAAAACCATATTTACTGAAACTTTGCTTCAGAGGAAATTTAAAAACAACCACAAAACCAGATTTTTAAGACACAATTTATCTGAGGTATTAGCATAAAACTGTTTCTGGTAAGTAGTGTAATGGTCATTAATGATAAACAAAAAGAGGAAGAGAGAGAGAGCACTTCAAGGGATAGCACTTTCTTTGTGGACACTCTTCCTAACTTAGTTCTTTCTTTGCGTAAGTAATCTTACCATACTGAAGTTATTTTAATTTCATTTTGTTTATTTTGAAAAAACTTAATCTCCACCATATTTCTATTTATTTTATTATTTATTTACTTATTTTTTTAATGTTTATTTTTTTAAAAAATTTTGTACATGTTTATTTATTTTTGAGACAGAGAGAGACAGAGCATGAATGGGGGAGGGGTAGAGAGAGAGACACAGAAGCTGAAGCAGGTTCCAGGCTCTGAGCTGTCAGCACAGAGCCCCAGGCGGGGCTCGAACTCACGGACTGTGAGATCACGACCTGAGCCGAAGTTGGACACTCAACCAACTGAGCCACCCAGGTACCCCATAATGTTTATTTACTTTTGACAGACAGTGAGAGAGGCAGAACATAAGCAGCATTGGGGGGGAGGGGGCGCAGAGAGCCATGGAGACCTAGAATCCAAAGCAGGCTTTAGGCTCTGAGCTGTTGACTCATAGCCTGATTCAGGGCTCCAACTCACAAACAGTGAGTCAGGATCGTGACCTGAGCCAAAGATGGACGCTTAACTGACTCAGACACCCGGGCGCCCATATTTTTTAACCATATCCGATTATTTAATTTTAGAAATAAGCAATGGAATGAACATAACCTGCTGTACATGTTTGCCACAGATGAATACAATTATATTCTGCATCTCTACTGAACTGCCTATGACTGGGAGGTACATTTGCTCTAAGTCACATTCATAGTTAAGAAAGGAATATCAATGCAGTTATAAGTAATTTTAGCGTACATATTCATAACTGAAGCAAACATAGGTCCAAAACAAAGCTTGATTTGAGTCATTTAAGCGTGAATGCTTCTTAAAGAATTTTGGTTACAGTTCATTAGTCCTAAAACAATGTACATTAAATTTCAGAGAGAAAATAGATTTATATAAACTTACACATAAAAAATAAATGATGAGAAGAAAGTATATCTTGGATTACATTTTTACTTAAAGGAAAACATTCAATTTTTTAATTTGAAAATAAATAATCCATGAATAAAATAGAAGACTAAACCTTACAGAGATTTTGAATGAATTTACAGCTTTCAAGGATTGATCAAGAAATTAAACAGGTCATTGTTAAAATTTTTTGTATGTAATATTGAAGCCATAAAAGCACTTTTCTGATAAAGGCACGTGAACATGCAAAGAAATATTCTGAAACCTTGATTAGAGCTATAGGAATTGAGTGATCGACATTCCTTAGACAGAATAGCAGTAAATAAAAAAAAAAAAAAACTAGAAACAACATAAGTACCCATTAATAACTTGTTTAAAAGTCTTTCTTAGTGCTTATTTATTTTGAGAGAGGGAGAGGAAGAAAGAGAGGGAGAAGGAGAGAGAGACAGAGACAGAGAGAAAGTGAGCATAAGCTGGGGAGGGGCAGAGAAAGAGAGGGAGGAGAAAATCCCAAACAGGCTCTTCATAGTACAGAGCCCCACATGAGGCTTTATCTTATGAATCATGAGATCATGCCCTGAGCGGAAATCAAAAGTCAGATGCTTAACCACCTGAGCCACCTAGGTGCCCCAAAAATCTTATATCTCAGTGGAATATAATCGAACAGTGAAAATGGAAAAACAATAAAAGCCATCAATATAAATAAATCTAATGGGGCTGTAAAATATATTAACCAAATTTTTGGAGATAACCTCCTGGTTTCTAAGCCTGGCTTAGCCACATACTAGATATTTAGCTTTATACATGAAACTTAACCTCTCCGTGACACATTTGCTTCACATATAAAGAATAATTGAAGCAAACAAACATCAAAGCAAACAAACACTGTTGCAATGTTAGACTATGTGTTCATTCTAAGTATCAAAAAATTGTTAGTTTTTGTCATTTCTTGTCATTTCATAAGTTTCTTCCAAAATATCACTGAATAAACAAATTTCAAATACCCAAAACTTGTTCACATATTTAAGGTTGAAAACAAGCAAAACAGCAGTAATTATTATTTTTTTTTTTTAACGTTTATCTTTGAGACGGAGAGAGACACAGCATGAATGGGGGAGGGGCAGAGAGAGAGGGAAACACAGAATCGGAAGCAGGCTCCAGGCTCTGAACCATCAGCCCAGAGCCCGACGCGGGGCTCGAACCCGCGGACCGCGAGATCGTGACCTGAGCCGAAGTCAGACGCTCAACCGACTGAGCCACCCAGGCGCCCCATCAGCAGTAATTATTTAAGGAATATTTATATTATGTAAATATATTTTTTAAAAATAAGAGCATAATCAGCTAGAATAAAAAATGATAGAAGTTAATGAATAATAATAATATGGGAGGGATTATATGGAGTTGTTACCAATCTATCACAGCTACTACCTCAGGAAACAAATGGGTGAGCTGCCCTGGCCAACCGCCTTGTCCCAGGGAATCTTGAGGGGGTTGGGCAAATAGAAAGCATAGCTCTCGGCTGCGTTTGCCAACACTGTTTGCTGAACAAACTCAGATAAACTCATCTCAAGAAAAGCCAGTAACTCAAGAGATGAGGGTTTGGAAAGGAAAAAGGGAGAAATTTATTTTGGGTGCTGGAAGCCAGGGGAGGTGGTGGGTGCAAGCCTCAAAAACTGAGCTCTGCTGGCAAGATGGACACCTAGAGTTTTACAGGAGAGGTTAGAGGAGTTGGGTGCAAGAGAGCAAGCAGAGGGCTGGTGATCACGGGTGGGGTTGGTAGGTGTTCAGCAAGTGGTCAGGGGCAGGGAAGGGTATGTGTGGAATGTAGCCTTCTAGGTATTCCATTCTTATCAGGGCTTTTTTGATATGGGGGATGGTATGTTCTGGTCATTGGAAATCATCATCAATGCCTCAAGAAAGTGTGATAAGAAAGAATGGATTTCAATTAGAACATGACTTAAGTGATCTTGTCCATTTCTGGTTTTAACTGTTGGGGTCTACAGTGGAGCATGAGGGCCCACTGACAGGAATGCAAGAGTTTTCAACAGTGTTGGTAATAGTTTATTTGTAAGTTATTCACACACAGTTGCTCAATGATTATTCTCCTTTAAGTTGTAGTTAAGCTATATTTTCTTAATGTGAAATGAGCCACACTAATTAACTTAATTAGTTAATTAAGTTAACTAATTTTGTTAACTTAAAAATAAGTTGCCTACATCTACAACTATAAGTATTTGTAAGTTCCATTATGATAGAAGTTAAATTTTTTTAAGAGCAGAGGTTTCTTTTACTACTAGATTTCCAGTGCCTACAAAAGTCCCTGGCAGATAGTGGGTGCTCAGTGTATGTATATAAATGATTGAATGAATGTTAATACCTAATAATGGCCTAAACAAAATTAGAGAAAATGTATGCTGAAATTTCACTGTAACATTATCAAAATTTCATTTTCTAAGTATCCAAGATCACTGAATTCCTTCTTGTTCTAGGTATTTCCTTTGGTCCTCCTTTCCCATGATATACCTGCCAACTCTGATTTCATGGTCTTTTTGAAATTTGTCTCTTCTCCTTTTGAATATAGTCCTTACTCCCTTTCTTACCATTGCCAATACTGAACTCAAATTCATGCTCCACACTCAGATATAAATTCTTGTATTTGAGCAATATTTTTAAGCTACATGTAAGAAGTTAGGCAAACAGACTGCCCACAAAACAAAGATAGTAGTCTATAAATAAAGAAGAGGGAAAAATTTTCAATTCATCTTATTTTTAATCACGAGAACCATTTCTAAAAAGGATAAAACTCAAAGAAGCAAATGTAAAACAAACAAAAAACTATGCTAGGGAAAACAATGAAAATGATAATTGTTCAGTTAGAAATTCTTTAAAAATACATAAATCTCAATAGAAATAACCAATCTCAAAATGAGGAAATTTGCCATTTTCAAAAACACTGAATTGGAGAGGATTTTGTACAAATCTAACAAATTACTCTGTAGAATAAAATATAGTTTGAACCCACTAATCAACATGAATCCCACCTAAAAATAATCCTCTATCTAAACTTCCTTGGGGAGTATAAGCTATTTAAGAAATAATTTACTCTTACTAGTTTATTATAGGTATTATATAATTTTATAATTGATGTTTATAAATAGATATTAATTCAAATTGGAAAATACAAATTCTATATCAAACAATACAAATATCAAAGCATTTAATATTCATTTTTGAGTACTTTCCATGTGTTTACTATTGAGAAAGTTACTAGCAATATACAGATTAAGAAATACATTGTCTCCAACCTCAAGTAGCTTGTAGCATCACTAGAGGGATAGATAACTATAGTACTTATTAAGTGCTATAAATAAGTTTCACAAAAATCATGTGGAATCCCAGCAAACAACTTCTATCAAAAATAGAAAATCCAAGGAAAGAAATTCTGAGTAGGTTTTGAAAGCTATCAGTTTTCCAGGTAAAGACTGGGGGGAAAAGGGGGTGGGAGACAGGAAAAGCATTCCAGGTAAGTAACACAGTGCATGCAACAACACAGAGCTATCAAATCATATGACAAGTCTGAAGAATAAAGTTTAAAGCATTAGTGTATTTGAGGGAATGATGTGAATTCACTAATGAAAATTCAAATTTAAATTTGAAACCAAATTTAAAGTGCCTTCCAATGCATATTAAACCATTTACCTCACTGAGTGTAAATTTTATTTTGTTTCTTAAATTTTTTTTTCAACGTTTTTTATTTATTTTTGGGACAGAGAGAGACAGAGCATGAACGGGGGAGGGGCAGAGAGAGAGGGAGACACAGAATCGGAAACAGGCTCCAGGCTCCGAGCCATCAGCCCAGAGCCCGACGCGGGGCTCGAACTCACGGACCGCGAGATCGTGACCTGGCTGAAATCGGACGCTTAACCGACTGCGCCACCCAGGCGCCCCTATTTTGTTTCTTATAATTAGTCCCTAGTTGATTGATAGGATATAAAGTAACATTTTGCAGCCATCCTGACCAAGGACCTTTTTCAGGATGTTACACCAAGGACCTTTTTCAGGATGTTACACCTTGCATGCCTAATCCAAAGTTTGGACTTGTTATAAAAAAAAAAAAAAAATCACAAAATAAAATTGGTGACTGGAAATAACAGTCTCCTTGACATACCTTTAAGAGAATAAGTACTTTAAGGTCTGTCATTCAGAGATAATCTTGAATTCTGTAATATTCCTGTATTGAATTTTGCTATTATTTATACCTTCTGGAGGGTTTCTCTGATCCTGGTTCCCATCAGGCCCTTTTTGTAAAAGGTGAACATTAGAAATGTTTCCATACCATATCAGTATTACAGAAAACTAGATTTCCTGCTACATTAAAATAGAGAGAAAGACTATCATGACATTGGTCTTGAAAATGATTTATTGAATATGACACCAAAGTCACAGGCAACAACAAACGCAAAAATTGACAGGTGAGACCATATCAAACTAAAAAGCTTCTGCACAGCAAAAGAAATAATTAACAGAATGAAAAAATAACCAGTGGAGTGGGAGAATATATTTGCAAACTTTATACCTGATAAGAGTTTAATATCCAAAATACATAAAGAACTCCTACAACTTCATGGCAGAAAAGCACACAACCCAATTAAAAAATGGAGAAAGGACTCAGGCTCCTGGGTGGCTCTGTCGGTGAGGCATCCAACTTCTATTCAGGTTATGATCTCACGATTTGTGAGTTCAAGGCGTACATTGAACTGAAGCACAGCCTGCTTCAGATCCTCTGTCTCCCTCTGTCTTCCCCTCCCCTGCTTTCTCTCGCTCTCTCAAAAATAAACAAACATTAAAAAAATCTGAAAAAAATAAAAATAAGTAAAATAAAAAATGGGCAAAGGACTTGAATAGATATTCTTCAAAGAAGATATAAAAATGTCCAACAGATACATGTAAGGTGCTCAACATCACTAATAATCAGGTAAATACAAATCAAAACCATAATGAGACATCATGTCTTACCTGTTAGGATGGCAATTACTAAAGAAAACAAAAATCAAACAATAAAAAGTGTTGGTGATGATGTGGATAAATTAGAACCCTTGTACCCTGTTGATGGAGATGTAAATGGCATAGTTGCTATGGAGAACACTATGGAGGGTTCTCAAAAATTAAAAATAGAAATACCATATGATCCAGCAATCCCACTTCTAGTGTGTGTGTGTGTGTGTGTGTGTGTGTGTGTGTGTGTATCGAAAGGAATTAAAACCAGTATCGTAAAGAGCTATTTGTACTTTTATGTTTACTGTAGCAATATCCACAAATACCAAGATGTGGAAAAAAACCTTAAGACATATCAATGGATAAATGAATACATATAATGCCTTTTTGTCCATAAAAATGAAATTTTATCTCCATATTTTACATTCCTGCTGTCTTGCACAAGCAAGATTTAAGAGATTAAGAAGACAGCTACTTAATTAACTAGGCTACTCCTTGACAGATTAAGCTTCTTTAGGGCTTACAAATAATTCTCATCCAACCCCACTGATTCTCCAAGTGTAGGATATCACTGGCAAAGACTTGAATTATCTCACATCAAAGGAATAGATGATAATTCTTACCGTTGTAGCTTCAAGATCTGACACTTAACCTTAGTCAGATTCTAACATTGGACACTAACACAGAATTGATTCCATTCTTTGGGGATGTTTTTAGATTCAATTCTCCTTGGAGAACCTTTTGTAGTTCATCCTGTAGCTTCAAACTTACAGTCAAGTTTCTTCCTTCCAAACACCACCTACTGTAGAAGCCTTGCTGGCAATTTTGTCCCCGTTAACGTCATTTTCCTGAACTGTGCCTCTTGCCTCAATCCCCACTGTTTCATCTGAAAGCTGCCATGTACTGGTAAAAGGACAGTAAGAGGACTTGTCCCTAAGGATGGTTTTTAGAAGCAGTTACACTAGTTTCAAGGAACCCGGAGAGTGGCAGGAACTTTATTCAATAAGAGACTGGAGTGAAAAGGTCAGAATAATACCAAGAACAGAACTAACAAGTCTAACTTGCTGAGTACTAAACTAGGAATTCTTATAGGGGTTAGAATAAGTAGGGGCAGGACCTTAACAGAGTCATGAGCAAAAATATGATGGTTTACATAAGTTTGATTTACATGCCATGCTCCAGGAACATATTTGACAAGGGTGTGAGGACATCTATCTCTGTGACTGTGAAGAGAACAGGCAGAGGTGTGATTGTTTCCGTTTGACTCGTGAGAATGCAGAGCACAAAGTTGTCTGCTTTGAGTCAAGGCTGATATTTTTAAGAGGAGTTATTTACATTTCCTGTATCATAGTTGTGGATCCAAATGTTTTAGGTACAATGCCAGTCATGGAAAAATTGAGTTATCCAGACTTTCTAAATACTAATAAAAAGTCATTGATCAGCAATATTAATCTGAAATAATTTATAAAAACACTAAGCTATTTACCCTACATCTAATATCAATAAATCAGATACTACTAATGTCTTTGATGGCTATTATTGATTCATTGATTTTTTAAATATTCTAACATTCCTTTAAAACTATTATGTTAACTCTTTAAACTTTCCATTTAAATTTAAATTCTATTTAAATTTCCATTTTAAGTTTCCATTTAAAGCTTTGATTCAAGTATTTTATTGAAGCTACAAAAATTGATTTTAACTACTGAGTATCCTCTTTTCCCACAAAGCAGAAAAAAAAATGAGAATGTAATGTAAATTGCAATAATTACCAATTGCATGCTATTATAAAAATGTCTTCTGCTTCTCACCTAGTGTGTTTCTTAGTGATATCTTGAGTCTTGACACATTTCATGTAGGTGGACTATTAATTCTGACTACTTTAGCTTAATCCTAGACTATTTTGGAATGCTGTTTCTAAGTACATTCGCTACTGAAAATTTACTTTTTAAAAAATTATTATTCTGGTTTTATTAGTATGGACATATCTATTTTATTATAAAGTTTATATAAAATGATCTTACATTATAGTAATCCTTGGGATTTCAATCTTAGCTTCTTACATTATGATAATAATATTAAGTCTTAATTTGGAACTTTATATGTGCCGATAGAATAATTCTTAGTTGTGAAAAACAATACACTGAAATATTTGGTACTGCATATTTCTTTTATGTACTTATTAAATCATTTTAATCTAACTCACGGAGATAAGAAATTTCCATGTTAGTTTTACTTTTTAATGTTAGCAAATATTTCAATGAATAGAACAAATTATTGGAATTTAGTCCACTGAAAATTTTGACTAGTCTAAATTGTATACTAGAAACATAAACATTAGGATACCTGACTTTTGGAGTCTTTTTAGGTTATTTTTTTTAAGATACTATTATTCAAAAGAGGTAAGTAGAACGGAAGCACATATGTTATTTGATTAACTTTGGGCGTAAATATCTTTTTATAACAAAACATAAATAGGTAAAAATTCATGTCCTTTCTCCCTCATTTTGGAATAGTGTTACTTTGTAAAACATAACTGTGTCCACAAAGTTCAAAGAAGTTAATTTTTTGATTCAAAAAAAATACTTTGATTTGTACTGATTTTCAATGATCTTCTTCGGACTGATATTTGAGATCACCTGCTGACAACTTATAAGAAATATACTACACTTTGGAATAGAAACATAAGAATACTATGGAATCACCAATGTGATGCTACTAAGTCTTAATGGTAAAACATTCTCCCAGTAAGTTTTTATAGTCTAAATGTCCTACTTAGAATGAGAAAGTATTCCTAAATGTTAACTGTGGATAATGTAATTCTGGGTAGCGACTATAAGACGTGTCAAAGATTTTCATAATGTTTTATAATGACAGTAAAAACACAGGCATTTCATTTATACTGCATTGGATTTATATACACCCATGAGGCTTAAATTTTTTTTTATGTCTTAAGAAATATGTGCTTTATTAAGATCAAAACAATTGTGATCAATTATTTATCATTGGTATTGATTCTTTTAACAATCTTTGATATTAAATAATGATGATTTCTTAAAGTTTTTACTTTGACTCACATGTTTGAAGCCTGTTGCACAAGCTATTTATAGCATGAATAACGTTAACAGATATCTAAATAAATACTAAGTACAAAAAATATATATGTAAAGAACTATACATAAAACTCCATTTTACCAGAATATTAAAAACACATAAACTATAATCACCAAAAAGCATAGTTCTTAATGCAAAGGTTTCATAAGCAACAATAACAAAAAATCATCCCTCTTACTTCAATTTCACTGATTAACAAATAAAGTAAATATTGACCCTAAGTTATACCTCTTCTACCAATATCTTAAAATACATGTGTCACTACCTTGGGGTCTGGCATTGAAGACTGGAAATCAATGAATTTGATCAACTCAGCAAATCTTCAAAACCTCATTATAATTTTCTTTACCTGAAATAAAGTAAGCCTGGCATCACACAATGAAATGAAATATAAACAGACCAGATCCAGATGTTCAATCATCAAGATGCAAGATGGTTAATCTGCAGGAAAGGTAGGTGATTTATGTGCTTTGACTGAGAGAGCTTTGGAATGGTTAGAATCAGATCAAAGAAGCCAGGAAAATTATCAATGCACATGCTACACTGAGTTATTTTTTTCCCAGCCAATACCTGGAGCAGTCTGTGACTAGTATAGCAATCAAATGAACCAATAGAACTGTCTGTCATTAGTGGCTTTGCACTCATGCCCTACTAATGAAAATTGACAAAAAGACGGATAGTATGCAAAGGGGGCATAAAGGTTTGAAGTCTAAATTGAACAAATTAGCAGAGAAAGTTAATAATCTGGAAACAGCAATCGATGGCCCAAAGGAATAAACTGCTAGCATTGACTGAGCCATTACATGAAACTCAAAGGAAATGATACACTCTAAAAACTTTGCAGCAATGGAAGGGAAAGAAGGTGAAGTTTTGTGACTTTAACTAGAAGCCAGTGAGAACTGTACATGCTCCACAAACATCAAATTTATCTCAGGGGACAGAGAAACAAAACAAACCAGGTAGCCTATTTGAAAAATGATGATTCCAAAGTCTTTAAATTGAATTCAAGATGCAGTTAGTTAATTCCTCAGGAAAGAAAGCACCAGAGCAACCACACTCTGGGCTCTTTGCCCCCCGCCCCCCCCCCCCTTTTTGTTGTCCTGGTTTTCAGGAAAAGTCTATATGTTTTTAAGTTGACTATGGCACAATAATATAAAGTGATTTCAATTTGTTTTCCAGAAACATTAGTCCAAATCATTTTGTCTCCTATATGATTTTCACAGTATAATAAAACTCTAGGAGAATTAATGAATACAAGAGCAAATGGACAAATTATAAATGGATCTACCCTTATAAATAGGCTTTTTCAACCTATTTTATCCAGAAATATTATTTGATTTTTGATTCTAGATTGAAATGATGCCCCAAGAGTCCCCAAATTTTACAAGACTCATTCACAGATATGTAGAATTAAGCACACTTGCCAAGATGATAACATATGGAAAATAAGACTTTGTCAAAATGCTCTCTTTTGGGACCATATTTTAAATTCACACCAAAACCCTATTTATTTTAGTGCCTTACTTCAGAACATTGTTTGCTCTACCCAGTTCTTCCTCTGTTCAGCATCATTGTTCTACACTCTTAACAATCTGTAACTCAGAAAAAAAATCTGTATGATAGATGTTGGGAAATAGGTTCCTGGAACAGAAGTAAGAGACAGCATTTTGCATGCTGGGATTCACTGATAGCTTGGAAATCCTGATACACTAAGCTTACTGAGCACACATCAGAAGAGAAAATTAGAAGCTAACAAAGTATATGTTAACCTAAAATCTAAGATCTAAAATTTTTATCTTTGTTCCACATTTGTTCCACATCTAAAGGGTTATATTGATAAATTTTAATAAAGACAATAGGAATGACTAGTTAGAGTAACACAACTAATAGGATCAGAGGTTTCTAAATGGCATGTGGGCTGACCACAATGGACTATTCTGGACCCATTAGGAAAAAAAAAATAGGACCATGGAAATATTTAATAATAAATTTTAGAGATGATTTTCAGGCATATTCCTTGAGTTGATTAATCAATGGTTTTCTTTAAAAAAAATGGTTTCCATGAATACTTGACATTGTCTGTGTTACCGCCTCTAGATGATGGATTTTGGTTTGTTAGCACGTAACAAAAAGTCAAAGTATCTGGGGATATCCTATTTCTTAGTCAACACATCTGTGTTTTATATACAGAAATATATACTGCAAAAAATAAACCTAAAAGAGTAAACATCACTCTTTAGTAAAGATTTTGTTTCATACTTAAAATGTAATAAATACTCATAAGTAAGAAATTTTGAATAGAGGAAAGTAAAGAGATAAATATCTTATATTCCCACAGGGACAAATGCTGTCAACAAGTTTATGTAATTCCATTCTTTAGGTCAATATCGATGTATACATTATACATATAAACATATTATATGTGTATATATATAATTTCAATTATTGTTTATTATACACTAAAGAAGCACATGTCCATTTATTTTCAACTAGACAGTTTAAATACACACACACACACACACACACACACACTCACGAGAGAGAGACTGGCAGCCTTAGGAAAGAGACCAGATATACATGCTTCTGTAAGCACAGAAACACAACCTCCCTGATTTTGTGTGCTCATTAAGACTCAGGGCAAGGAGAAGCTTGGTTTAACCTGTGGTGATTTTTTTCATAGGCAAAACTAATAAAGGTTCAAATTAAATGTGTCAACAGGATTCTGAGGGCAGGGAAATCATTGAGTGGAAACAAAAACCTAACGTGTCATACCTCTCTTTATATAAAATACACCCAGTATTTGTTTACATACTAAGAAGAAGTGATTATAGAGATTACAGTGATTAATTGAAAATTATGACTTACAAAATTAATAAAGTATTGTTACTTTTAGGACACATTCTTGAAAGTAAAGATACATCTATTCTTCCATCAAAAATCTAACTCCATTATAATTCTAGCACTATTCCATTAATATTAATTCTCTTGGCTGCTTTTAGAAGCAAAACAACACTTGAAAGTATATTGAAACGGAAAATGCAAATATATAGCAAACGAAATTGTGAATATACTCAACTACAATTCTGCTTCATCTTCTGCCCCAAAAGAAAGAGTTTTTACTTAAAATAGTGAGATGAAGATTGACAAGGAAACCAAACCTGGAGATTGTTAAATCAACATATATGAGAGCACCTGGAATCCCCACACTATAATTTTACTATGAAGCATAAACTTTTAGATGACATGCTGAACCACCTCAAGTATGTTTTAAAAATCATGTGTTGAATAAATCTTCATGATTATTATGCTACTAAATTTACTAAAGCTGCTTATGAATTTAATTAGTTGTGAATGGGTATTCTGTTCATAATTAAAAAAAAAACAAATCAATATCCATTTCAGATTTGGAAAAAGGACGTATGGACACAAAATCACAGGGAAATTTCCTTAACCTTCTTACTACTTGAAATAGCACAGTACTGCCATAAAATTCAGAATACTAGTACAAGATGAGTCAGCTTCTTACCTAAAGTTAGTTTATATTTGATCATGGCACAACATATTAGCTCGTCATTTAAAGAAAAAGTCTGTTTTATTTAGCACAATGAGATTTTATAATACTCAGGGTAATTTTAACAGTTAAGAAAATTGTATCCAGAGGACAATTATATGAAGCCGATATACACAAAGCAAAACTATATTATCTGTTTTTACTTGTGTAGCCATTATTTGGTTTTTGTAAAATAGAAGAAAAAATATTTATATACAATAACTAGGACAAATCCCCAAAAGATAAATAATTGATAAGCTATTTCCCTACAGAAGAATGATGAGAAAAACGCCATGTGGTTTGTTGATGGGACCTGAGTTAGCCTCAGATGCTTCCAGAACAAAACAAATTTCCCATAACAAGTATGCGTAACATTAGTTGTTTACATTGCAAATAAATGAAGAATCTTGAGAGGCTGTAATTTAGTAACCATTTGACCAAATTAAACATAAACATTTTATATTTTGTTTTTCCTCCTAATTATCTTTAACATAAATATGTTGATAAATAAACATGAATTTTTTTTCAGTTTTTACCCTATAATAAGCTGCTAGCATTATTGTCAAATTTTGTTAACAAAAAATGATTCGCATGGATCTCTTCTGTGTATTTATGTATAAATTAGAATTCCTTTCATAAGAGACAAAAAAAATTTGTGATCTTGTTTTTCCAATTGCCTGATACACTAAATTACTAAATTACTTATCCAGGATCTATTTGGAAAATCATTGGAAAATTAGGCTCACTTATATAAATCTACCTCTAAACACTTGGACAGGGGCAATAGTGTTTCTGTCCTTTATACTTAATATAATAAATGCCAACTTTTGTTTAATATCTTAACTAGACCCCTATGTGTATATGTATGTGTGAGAGAGACACACACACATTTGGTACCAATAGAAAAAACATTTATAAAATTATCTTCAGCTAATACGTGGACCTAATTATTTGTAAGTGTTGACCTCATCTCAGAGCCAAAGTCCAAATATAGTGTCCTGCCAACTTGGAAAGGTATTAAAGTCTGCTTTATAAATAGGTACAATCAACAATATACCAAGAATGCTGTAAAATTTAAAGTAAATACTTCTCAGGTTGGATTTCTAAGTTCTAAGTCAGAAGCCTGACGAAGAGCCCAGGTATGTGTGAGACAGGAGAGAAGAGTTACTAATCAGGATGCAGAATACAAAATGGTTATATGTCTAAACAATACTTTAGAATACAAGCTGAGAAATAAATGCATATCACACGTTACTAGCACAATAATTTCAGAATGGTTTATCATCGTCAACAGCTGATTACTTTGGGTAGGCTACTGGAGAGATATAGTGAATAACTCTCCTCCTGCAACATAATAGTGTAGGACTTAATCTTTTAGGAGAAGTATAAAGTATTCATTAAATAATTCTGGAAAAATTAATAACTACTCAAACCAAAGCCAAAGCACAACGATGAAACTTAGCTTCTTGAGTTGCCTGGGTGGCTCAGTTGGTTAAGTGCCCAACTCTTGATTTCAGCTCAGGTCATGGTCTCATGGTTTAATTTGTGAGACTGAGCCCTGCCATGTGGGCTCTGCACTAACAGCACAGAGCCTGTTTGGGATTCTCTCCCTCTCTCTCTGCCCCTCCCCTGCTCATGCATGCTTGCTTTCTCTCTCAAAAATAATAAACTTAGGTGCACCTGGTTGGCTCAGTCGGTTAGGTGTTAGACTCTTGGTTTTGGCTCAGGTCATGATCTAACAGTTTCATGAGTTTGAGCCCTGCGTGGGGCTCTGTGCTGGCAGCATGGAGCCTGCTTGGGATTCTCTCCCCTTCTCTCTGCCTCTCCCCTGCTCATATTGTCTCTGTCTCTCAAAAATAAACAAACTTTAAAATAATAATAAATAAACTTAAAAAATTAGCCTCTTATTCCTTATCCAAAGAGAGAAAGGAATTATCAATAGCCATAAAATATTTTGTTGCTCAAGAAAGTGAAATCAAATAAGATATATACATGTCCATTTTGACATATTACATCTGATAGGCTTTTGTACACAAGAGCTTTAGATTTACAGAAAAATTGAGAAGATCTACAGACATTTTGCTATACTCTGTACAGTTTCCCCTATTACTTTCATCTTACATTAATAGGTACATATTTGTTACAGTTAATGAACCAACGTTGACGTATTATTAACCAAAGTCTGTGGGTTATTAAGACTTCTACTGTTTAGGCTAATGTCCTTTTTCTTTTTTTGTTCCAGCAGCCCATTCAGGATAAAACATAATATTTAGTAGTCATGCCCCCTTGGTCTCCTCTCAGCTGCAGCACTCACGCATTTCTTCATTTTTGATAACCTTGACCTTTCCATGGAATTTTATTGAGTCCCGGCTAGGGATTTTGTAAGAAGCCCCTCTATTGGAATTTGCCCGGTTTTCTAATTATTAGATTGCAGGTACAGTTTTGAGGATGAAGAGGACAGAGGTAAAGTGTCATTTTTATCATATCAAGAGCATACACTATTGACATGATTTGTGTTAATGCTAATCTTGATTATCTGACCGCAGACATGTCAGTTGGTTTTGCCCACTCTAAAGTGACACCCAGCTTCCTTTGCATACTTCCCTCTTTGGACGGTAGTGTCTATGCATAGGCCACACCTAAGGAGTAGGGAGTCATGCTGCTTCTCCTCTAGGGTGCCCTCTTTACACGAATTCCTAGCATTTTTTCCACTACGGGAGATTTGTCTTTCCCATTTACTAGTGTATTCAATCATTTATTTCTATCAATATGTACTCATAGATGTTTTTTTATACTCTGAGTTAGAATCTAATACTCATTTATTATATTGGTCAATTTGTTCCATCTTTAGTCCTTGGGAGCTCTTTCGGATGGTTCCCATGCCTCTTAGACTCACATCTTTACATTTACATGTGTTATGTTGTATGTCTATTTTAAGTATCTCACCTCCTTATGTTCAGCACAAGGTCCTCCAGACTCATTTTGTATATCTACTACCCTAGTCCTAGAAACAGGCATCCAGGAAGCTATGGTACCTTCAGTTGAAAGACAGTACTAGAAAACCAAGAGTTAAGTGTTCATTCTACTAGGTGTCTTCCTTTTCACACATACATAGAAGTATCTGTACATGTAAACAACCACCTGTAACTCTTTTAAGCTGCACACTTGCTCTCATGTCTCCAATTCTATTACCACATAAATAATTCTGACTCCTCCTACTGCTTAGCTGTAAATCTCCACAGTCAGGCACGTGGCTCGCACCATCTGCCTCCCATTTATTTAATTTTTAAATTCCTATATTAATTATACAAGTATCAGAATTGTTAACCCATATGCATATGGAAAACAAAGTTACAACTGAGAATACAGCGCTTATATGTAATGCTTTTAGCCTTTGTTCTAATACCTTTCGGGTCATTTCTAAAGTTCTTTAGCTCAGTGCCTTTTCTACCCACCCCTTTAAGAGAGGTTGTTTTACACATTGTAACACAGAAAGATTCTCTAGCTACAGACTGTTTTCCTTCCTAGGATCTCTAAAACTCCTAAATATGTTGTTTTTAATTCACATACATTATGGTTCACACTTCATGTACTTAAGTTATATGTGTTTTGACAATTGCATAATGTCATGTCTCCATCATTACAGGATCACATACAATAGTTTAACCGGCCTAAAAAAAAATCTGTGGTACCTGTTGATATTTTAATGTCTCTATAGTTTTGCTTTTGCCAGAATGTCACATAATTAAAACCATGCAGTATGTAATCATTTCAAACTGGCTCCTTTCACTTAGAAAAATGCATTTAAATTTCCCTCACAAGACACAAGTTTTCAAATCAAATGGATACAAATCCAGGAGGGTGGGTGCTGGATCGTCTGGTGGCCCTATGTTTAGATTTGTAAGAAAATGGCAAACTGTCCTCCAAAGTGGCTGTACGGTTTTGTATTTGCATCAGCAATGGACGAGAAACCCTGCTGTTGTGCAACCTCCTCAGCATTTGGTATGGCCAGTTCTGTTTTATTTCCATTCTTTTTTCTCCTTTAATTCAGTTGGGTAGTTTCTATGGATTTATCTTCAATTTTACTACTTCTTTCCTCAGCAGTGCCCAGTAAACTGATGAGTTCACTAAAAAAACACTTTTCATTTCTGTGTTTTTCATATTTAGCATTCCCTTTTGATTCTTAGATTTGTTGTCTCTGCTTGCACTACCCATCTATTCTTGCATGTTTTTTTTTTTTTTTCCATTAGAACACTTAACATACTAATCATTGTTACTTCAATGCCCTGTCTGATAATTTAAAAATCTGTGTCCTCTTGAGTCGGTTTATGATACTGGCTTTTCCCCTTCATAATGTGCTTTTTCTTGCCGGTTAGCATGCCTTGTAATTTTTGTTGAAAGCTGGACATGATGCATCAGGTAATTAGAATTGAAGTAGATGGGCCTTTAGTGTAAAGTTTTATGTTAATTTGTCCAGGAGTTGTGCTTTAATGTTTGTGGTAGTTGTAGGTGCCAGAATCTTTATTGCCTCTAAAATCATTGTTCTAATAGTCCTTGTTGTTTTTAGACTTCCCCAATAATCCTTTCTTAAATATAGCCTGGGCTGTGCAGTTCTCTCAGCTATAATTCACTGTTATTTTACTGACATCCTGTTGATGCAGTGATAATCGTGAAAAGGTGTGGGGAAAGGGAAAGTATTCTATAATCCTATGATCACATCTGAGACTCCGTGAGGCTGAGTCCCTAGACTGGGACCTTAAGACATGTTTCTTAGCTTCCCCCTCCTCCTTTATTTGAAACAAGAATGCTAGAGCTAGATAATTCCTTCCTCCAAGTCTAATAAGGCTCTAGTAAAAATTTCTTTTGCTGAGTAGGTATTTGTTTTGAAGAATTCTTTAGGGGTATTTCAAAGTGGTTGCGTTTTCCTTCCACGCCAGAAACACAAAGGTTTTTTCTTGTGTTCTTATCAGGAGAATGTGCTGAGATTGCTAGAGGTAAAAACCCACAAAAGTATAGAGGACTTCTTAAGACTGTGTCCTTCAGTAGTATCTAACCATGATGCTAGTCTATACTGTTTCCATCAATTTGTCAAAGTTATCATTTAAGTGTTCCTATTGGTTAATGGTTCCAGAGGCTACTGCTCCAGGTAAGCCCATCTTCTCACTGTTTCTTGGTCTTTGACTCTTCAGATTAAATTGTGATGATTTGGGGGCGCCTGGGTGACTCAGTCGGTGAAGCGTCGGACTTCGGCTCAGGTCATGATCTCGCGGTCCATGAGTTCGAGCCCTGCGTCGGGCTCTGTGCTGACAGCTCAGAGCCTGGAGCCTGTTTCAGATTCTGTGTCTCCCCCTTTCTCTCTCCTCCCCCACTCATGCTCTGTCTCTCTCTTCTCAAAAATAAATAAACATTTTTAAAAAAAACCTTAAATTGTGATGATTTGCCCTACATGACAGTTAATTTTATATGTCAACTTGATTGGGCCATCAGATGGATGGTTAAATATTATTTCTAGGTGTGTCTGTGAGGATGTTTCTGAGATTAGCATTTAATTTGGAAGGACTGAGTAAAGCAGATGGCCACCCAATGTGAGTGGGCATTATCCAATCTGTTGGGAGGCTGAGTTGAAGAAAAAAGGCAGAGGAAGGTTAAATTTTCCTCTCTTCCTGACTGCGCTGACACATTGATTTTCTGCCCTTAGTCCTCCTGGTTCTTCCTGGAATCTATACCATTGGCTCTCTGGCTCTCTGCCTCTCAGACCTCTGAACTACACCACTAGCTTTCTTGGAGGAAGTAATTGAGAGGATGTGACCACTTGGTAACCAGCAAGCTGGACCTAGGCAATCAGAGGATTCTCATCCCCTCCTCTGTCCTTGGAATGTACATTCTTACCGCCATTCCCATCGTGGGAGCTGTTCCTTGAGAACACAGCCTTGAGAAAAGTTAAGGTGTTGAGACTTCTGTACAGTATGCATGGCTGAAAACAGTTAGTGCCTCTTTATAAGCTAAATTTATAGTGAGTAGATGCGGAAATCTATTTGTCTTCAGGCTGCCCAAGACAAACCTTCTAATTATGTTCCTTTGTTTATTAAAACTGTTACGTACAGGGGTGCCTGGGTGGCTCAGTCAGTTAAGCGTCTGACTTCCACTCAGGTCATGATCTCACAGTTCGTGAGTTTGAGCCCCTTGTTGGGCTCTGTGTTGACAGCTCAGACCCTGGAGCCTACTTCAAGATTCTGTGTCTCCCTCTCTCTCTGCCCCTCTCTCACTTGTGTTCGGTCTCTCTCTGTGTCTCAAAAATAAACAAATGTAAAAAAAAAAAAAAACAAAAAAAAAAAAAACTAAAAAAAACTAAAACTGTTACCTACTAATCTGTAGTGGTCTGCCTCTTTCTTTGGTCATTCCTTGCCCTCTGTATACAGGCAAGTTCATGGACCAATAAGCTTCCAGAAAATAGATTATAGGAATTCTCAGCCTCCATAATTGTGTGAGCCAATATTTTATAAGTTATTTCTCATAAAAGAAATTTATATACATACACACATACTCATACTGTGGTTCTCTTTCTCTACAAAACCATAATTAATACACTCTGCAATTTCATTACACTGATGAGCCAAAAAATGCCATTGATTTTCAGGTTTCAGCTTTTTCTTGTGAGGATGAGAACAATTCCAAGCCTTTTACATATTGAGGTTAAAAATGGAAGTCTCTACATAGCATTATTGGCTATAAGTTTAGAAAATATTTCAAAAATATTGAAAAAAAAACCCCATGTGTCGGGTGAATTCTTGGGTTACCAGACTCACACTGTTGTTGAGAATTTATATGTGTTGATACAAATTTTTCAGAGAACATTATAATCACAACTATCAAAATTAAAACTGTGCTACCTCTAGCATGTATATGCAAAGATGTTTAAATATAGGAAGGTTTGTAATGACTGCAGAAACAGCATATATTTCTAACAATAAAAAGGTAGTTAAATTAGTTTATAAAATAGAAACACATTTTAATAAAAATGAGGTGGATGTATGTACTGATAAGGAAGGACCATATAAACACATTTTTATGTGACAGAATTAAAAGAATTGAACCTATGTAAACCTCAATTATTTTATTAAAATATGCACACATATATAGTAGAAATCTGTAAAACTACACTTTATGTATGTATGTATGTATGTATGTATGAACTTATTGTGTTCCTTAGCTTAGAACATTCCTGATTGTTTAATATGAGGTGAAGTGAATCAACTTTCAACATTTCAAGTATATTTTCTGCCTATTAGGTCATGATATAGGCTTTTTTGAAATCTGTTCCTTGGTATATGGATGATATATCAACATGACGTTTGCCCCTGGCTATATATCAGATTTATCTTAAGGTTCATGGCAGACCATTTAAATCAGAATTATTTAAGAAAAAGTTTAGGCAGAATTATCTTTAAAAGCATCTGTGGTGATTCTAATGAGGACTGTCTCCATACATGGATCTCTAGTTAATCAAGACATATTTAATACACATTCTTAATAGTATTTCCTTCTGAAATAATAAACATTATAAAGGCAAAAGGAATAGAAGAGATGGCAGCAAAGAACCCTGGAAGCTTTAATGCAGTTAGGAAGTAGTAACTTACTTAGCAGCCAGAAAAAATTGAAATTTAAGGCAGAAATGGAAAGATGCAGCAGACTAAGCCTTGTTTGAACCTCAGAGAGCTGAGGAATAAATGACTCCTGCTAACTAAATCAGGGTTTCAGATGGAGCAAAATGCAAGGATCAATTGAAAGCCTATTGAAACATAGTCTTCAGCTTTCATTAAAATATTTTATATTTAAAAATACTAAAACTAAAACATTTAAATCTATAAGAACGCATAGTTACAGAAAGGTACAGAAAATTTACAAAACATTTTCCTTAGGGAAAAATATAATTAATGATTGCAAAATATGAAAGAGACTCTCTCCTCTTAACCTTACACTTCTACTGTATTGGACTTTTTATATGGAGACATGTATTATTTGTGTAATTAAGCTAATGTTCTAAGAGGATTCAATCTTGTCAGTGTTTATTATTTTGAAAGTAAGGTTCTATTTTCTCTACTGAAATTTTAGGAATTATACTCTTAAACTATAATTTTTATCTCCTCTAATAGATTATAATATAAGGATATATGCCATTATTTATGAGTATAGTGAACATTTATTAATTTTTTATGATTATCAAACATATGAGGCTAGGTCATAATGTCCAGAATCACCTTGCTGTGTAGTGAATGCTTGCATTTGCCCCAAGTTCTTATGCCAAACCCTAATTTCCAATGTGATGATATTTAGAGGTAAGACCTTGGTGAAGTAATTAGGGTTAAATTAGGTCATGAGTATAAAGACCACATGATGGGATTAATACTTTTAAAAGAGGTGGAAACACAAGATATCACTTTTTTAGTGTACTTACCAACAAAAGTGAGAACACAACCAGGAAAATGCCTTCACCAAGAACCCAACGATTCTGGCATTCTGATCTCAGACTTCCAGCTTCTGGAACTCTGAGAAATAAATGTTGTTGTTTAAACTACCCAGTCTATGGGTCTGACTCCCTCCTGCTGCCACAGGGCCCCTCCTGAAGCGGATCACCAAAGAAGCGAGCTAAGCCTGCCCCTCCCGCCCCCCGTGCACCTTGCCTATCTACCCCAGCTAATACACCAGATCCCCAGCACCACAAGCCTGGCAGTTTGCAAGTAGCCCAGACAGGCCACGCCACCCCACAGTGAATCCTGCCACTAGGAGAGGGGAAGAGAAGGTACACACCAGTCTGACTGTGGTCCCAGCGGTGGGCAGGGGGCAGACGTCAGGTCTGACTGCAGCTCCCCCCACCAACTCCAGTTATACAACACAGCACAGGGGAAGTGCCCTGCAGGTCCGCACCACTCCAGGGATTATCCAAAATGACCAAACGGAAGAATTCCCCTCAAAAGAATCTCCAGGAAATAACAACAGCTAACGAACTGATCAAAAAGGATTTAAATAATATAACAGAGAGTGAATTTAGAATAATAGTCATAAAATTAATCGCTGGGCTTGAAAACAGTATAGAGGAGAGCAGAGAATCTATTGCTACAGAGATCAAGGGACTAAGGAATAGTCAGCAGGAGTTTAAAAACGCTATAAACGAGATGCAAAATAAAATGGAAATGACCACGGCTCGGATTGAAGAGGTGGAGGAGAGAATAGGTGAACTAGAAGATAAAATTATGGAAAAAGAAGAAGCTGAGAAAAAGATAAAAAAAATCCAGGAGTATAAGGGGAAAATTAGAGAACTAAGTGATGCACTAAAGAGAAATAATATACGCATAATTGGTATTCCAGAAGAGGAAGAGAGAGGGAAAGGTGCTGAAGGTGTACTTGAAGAAATAATAGCTGAGAACTTCCCTGAACTGGGGAAGGAAAAAGGCATTGAAATCCAAGAGGCACAGAGAACTCCCTTCAGACGTAACTTGAATCGATCTTCTGCACAACATATCATAGTGAAACTGGCAAAATACAAGGATAAAGAGAAAATTCTGAAAGCAGCGAGGGATAAACGTGCCCTAACATATAAAGGGAGACCTATAAGACTCGTGACTGATCTCTCTTCTGAAACTTGGCAGGCCAGAAGGATTGGCAAGAGATCTTCAATGTGATGAACAGAAAAAATATGCAGCCGAGAATCCTTTATCCAGCAAGTCTGTCATTTAGAATAGAAGGAGAGATAAAGGTCTTCCCAAACAAACAAAAACTGAAGGAATTCATCACCACTAAATCAGCCCTACAAGAGATCCTACGGGGGATCCTGTGAGACAAAGTACCAAAGACATCGCTACAAGCATAAAACATACAGACATCACAATGACTCTAAACCCGTATCTTTCTATAATAACACTGAATGTACATGGACTAAATGCGCCAACCAAAAGACATAGGGTATCAGAATGGATAAAAAAACAAGATCCATCTATTTGCTATCTACAAGAGACTCATTTTAGACCTGTGGACACCTTCAGATTGAGAGTGAGGGGATGGAGAACTATTTATCATGCTACTGGAAGCCAAAAGAAAGCTGGAGTAGCCATACTTATATGAGACAAACTAGACTTTAAATTAAAGGCTGTAACAAGAGATGAAGAAGGGCATTATATAATAATCACAGGGTCTATCCATCAGGAAGAGCTAACAATTATAAATGTCTATGTGCTGAATACAGGAGCCCCCAAATATATAAAACAATTACTCACAAACATAAGCAACCTTATTGATAAGAATGTGGTCACTGCAGGGGACTTTAACACTCCACTTACAGAAATGGATAGATCATCTAGACACATGGTCAATAAAGAAATAAGGGCCCTGAATGATACATTGGATCAGATGGACTTGACAGATAGATTTAGAACTCTGCATCCCAAAGCAACAGAATATACTTTCTTCTCGAGTGCACATGGAACATTCTCCAAGATAGATCATACCCTGGGTCACAAAACAGCCCTTCATAAGTATACAAGAATTGAAATCATACCAGGCACACTTTCAGACCACAGTGCTATGAAGTTTGAAATCAACCACAGGAAAAAGTCTGGAAAACCTCCAAAAGCATGGAGGTTAAAGAACACCCTACTAACGAATGAGTGGGTCAACCAGGCAATTGGAGAAGAAATTAAAAAATATATGGAAACAAACGAAAATGAAAATACAACAATCCAAACGCTTTGGGATGCAGCGAAGGCAGTTCTGAGAGGAAAATACGTTGCAATCCAGGCCTATCTCAAGAAACAAGAAAAATCCCAAATACAAAATCTAACAGCACACCTAAAGGAAATAGAAGCAGAACAGCAAAGGCAGCCTAAACCCAGCAGAAGAAGAGAAATCATAAAGATCAGAGCAGAAATAAACAATATAGAATCTAAAAAAACTGTAGAGCAGATCAACGAAACCAAGAGTTGGTTTTTTGAAAAAACAAAATTGACAAACCTCTAGCCAGGCTTCTCAAAAAGAAAAGGGAGATGACCCAAATAGATAAAATCATGAATGAAAATGGAATTATTACAACCAATCCCTCAGAGATACAAACAATTATCAGGGAATACTATGAAAAATTATATGCCAACAGACTGGACAACGTGGAAGAAATGGACAAATTCCTAAACACCCACACTCTTCCAAAACTCAATCAGGAGGAAATAGAAAGCTTGAACAGACCCAGAACCAGCGAAGAAATTGAATCGGTTATCAAAAATCTCCCAACAAATAAGAGTCCAGGACCAGATGGCTTCCCAGGGGAGTTCTACCAGACGTTTAAAGCAGAGATAATACCTATCCTTCTCAAGCTATTCCAAGAAATAGAAAGGGAAGGAAAACTTCCAGACTCATTCTATGAAGCCAGTATTACTTTGACTCCTAAACCAGACAGAGACCCAGTAAAAAAAGAGAACTATAGGCCAATATCCCTGATGAATATGGATGCAAAAATTCTCAATAAGATACTAGCAAATCGAATTCAACAGCATATAAAAAGAATTATTCACCATGATCAAGTGGGATTCATTCCTGGGATGCAGGGCTGGTTCAACATTCGCAAATCAATCAACGTGATACATCACATTAATAAAAGAAAAGATAAGAACCATATGATCCTGTCAATCGATGCAGAAAAGGCATTTGACAAAATTCAGCACCCTCTCTTAATAAAAACCCTTCAGAAAGTCGGGATAGAAGGAACATACTTAAAGATCATAAAAGCCATTTATGAAAAGCCCACAGCTAACATCATCCTCAATGGGGAAAAACTGAGAGCTTTTTCCCTGAGGTCAGGAACACGACAGGGATGCCCACTCTCACCGCTGTTGTTTAACATAGTGTTGGAAGTGCTAGCATCAGCAATCAGACAACTAAAGGAAATCAAAGGCATCAAAATTGGCAAAGATGAAGTCAAGCTTTCGCTTTTTGCAGATGACATGATACTATACATGGAAAATCCGATAGACTCCACCAAAAGTCTGCTAGAACTGATACATGAATTCAGCAAAGTTGCCAGATACAAAATCAATGTACAGAAATCAGTTGCATTCTTATACACTAACAATGAAGCAACAGAAAGACAAATAAAGAAACTCATCCCATTCACAATTGCACCAAGAAGCATAAAATACCTAGGAATAAATCTAACCAAAGATGTAAAAGATCTGTATGCTGAAAACTATAGAAAGCTTATGAAGGTAATTGAAGAAGATATAAAGAAATGGAAAGACATTCCCTGCTCATGGATTGGAAGAATAAATATTGTCAAAATGTCAATACTACCCAAAGCTATCTACACATTCAATGCAATCCCAATCAAAATCGCACCAGCATTCTTCTCGAAACTAGAACAAGCAATCCTAAAATTCATATGGAACCACAAAAGGCCCCGAATAGCCAAAGTAATTTTGAAGAAGAAGACCAAAGCAGGAGGCATCACAATCCCAGACTTTAGCCTCTACTACAAAGCTGTCATCATCAAGACAGCATGGTATTGGCATAAAAACAGACACATAGACCAATGGAATAGAATAGAAACCCCAGAACTAGACCCACAAACGTATGGCCAACTCATCTTTGACAAAGCAGGAAAGAACATCCAATGGAAAAAAGACAGTTTCTTTAACAAATGGTGCTGGGAGAACTGGACAGCAACATGCAGAAGATTGAAACTAGACCACTTTCTCACACCATTCACAAAAATAAACTCAAAATGGATAAAGGACCTGAATGTGAGACAAGAAGCCATCAAAACCCTAGAGGAGAAAGCAGGAAAAGACCACTCTGACCTCAGCTGTAGCAATTTCTTACTTGACACACCTCCAAAGGCAAGGGAATTAAAAGCAAAAATGAATTACTGGGACCTTATGAAGATAAAAAGCTTCTGCACAGCAAAGGAAACAACCAACAAAACTAAAAGGCAACCAACAGAATGGGAAAAGATATTTGCAAATGACATATGGGACAAAGGGCTAGTATCCAAAATCTATAAAGAGCTCACCAAACTCCACACCCGAAAAACAAATAACCCAGTGAAGAAATGGGCAAAAAACATGAATAGACACTTCTCTAAAGAAGACATCCGGATGGCCAACAGGCACATGAAAAGATGTTCAACGTCGCTCCTTATGAGGGAAATACAAATCAAAACCACACTCAGATACCACCTCACGCCAGTCAGAGTGGCCAAAATGAAGAAATCAGGAGACTATAGATGCTGGAGAGGATGTGGCGAAACAGGAACCCTCTTGCACTGTTGGTGGGAATGCAAATTGGTGCAGCCGCTCTGGAAAACAGTGTGGAGGTTCCTCAGAAAATTAAAAATAGACCTACCCTATGACCCAGCAATAGCACTGCTAGGAATTTACCCAAGGGATACGGGAGTACTGATGCATAGGGGCACTTGTACCCCAATGTTTATAGCAGCACTCTCAACAATAGCCAAATTATGGAAAGAGCCTAAATGTCCATCAACTGATGAATGGATAAAGAAATTGTGGTTTATATACACAATGGAGTACTACGTGGCAATGGGAAAGAATGAAATATGGCCCTTTGTAGCAACGTGGATGGAACTAGAGAGTGTTATGCTAAGTGAAATAAGCCATACAGAGAAAGAGAGATACCACATGGCTTCACTCTTATGTGGATCCTGAGAAACTTAACAGAAACCCATGGGGGAGGGGAAGGGAAAAAAAAAAAAAAAAGAGGTTAGAGTGGGAGAGAGCCAAAACATAAGAGACTCTTAAAAACTGAGAACAAACTGAGGGTTGATGGGGGGGTGGGAGGGAGGGGAGGGTGGGTGATGGATATTGAGGAGGGCACCTTTTGGGATGAGCACTGGGTGTTGTATGCAAACCAATTTGACAATAAATTTCATATATTGAAAACTAAAAAAATAAAATAAAAAAATAATAAACTGCCCAGTCTAAGATGTTTATGATAACAGCTTTACCTGACTAAGACATCCCTTCAATCAAAGCCCTGTGTCAGTTGGTAAAGGTACTGTTAGCACACACCCTTTTTTCTGTCAGCCTCTTTAGGGCTGACCTCAACTGGAGAAATTTACTTTGACCAAGTTTGAATTCCTTTCCAGGGCAGGTTGCATCCTCTGACCAATTGACACAGGGTTATAAAAGCCTGGAAATCTCAACCTACCTTTTGACAACCATAAAGAGTCATTCTACCCGTGGAGCTCCTTGTGTTGTCTGGTGCCTATATTAGACTTTGACTGTTCTATCTGCCCAGTCCTACCTTCCTTTCTTTTCCATAGTCATTGGTCCCAGGGACAGTCCTGCACACCAGCTCCAACTATGGAACCCAATCTCAAAAGCCTTTTAAAAAGTGAAGTATATTTTATATGTGTATCACAACTTCTAGTTGCTGACTGATTATTCCTCTATTTAGACTGTAGTTGTTATGCTATAACATACCGTTAATCACAAGTTAATATTTTACGGATCATTAGAACTCATTAAAAAAATTCTCATTCGTTAAGTCTGTGTTTCTCAAAGTAAGTTGAAATTTCTGAACACTAATATTTTGGTCATATTTTCTATGGCTTAGATCTTAGCAAAATATAAATTGGTAATGAATTTTAATTGAGAGGAGGTAAGTAGGGAGACACACTATAAAACTTAAGATTCTTGAATACAGATTAAGAAGGATGTCGATAATATAATGTGCCCTGTCCTTGTCTAGCTTTTCAAAAGCCAGGAAGGAAGGAAACCATGTAGCTCAAAAAATACTCCAGGAATAACCTTTTATATTACAGAGTCAAAATTACAGATCCTCAAAATTATATCAAACTTCAGTGAAATAAACAGCTCTTACACAGTGAAGAATACCACCAACAAAACAAAGAAGAAATCTACCAAACAGGAGAAGATTTTTGCAAATGATATATCCAACAAGGGATTGCTATCTAAAATATACAAAGAATATATACATCATCATCTGGTTAAAAAATGGGCAGAGAAACTAAATAGACACTTTTCAAAAGACATACAGATGACCAAGAGACACATGAAAAGATACTCAACATCACTAATCATCCAGAAAATACAAATCAAAACCACCATAAGCTATTGTGTTGTACTTTTCAGAATGGCTAAAATGAAAAAGACAAGAAGTAAGTGTTGGTGAAGATGTAGACAAAAAGGAAGCCTATGCACTATTGATGGGAATGTAAATTGGTTCAGCCACTGTGGAAAACAGTATGGAGATTCCTTTAAAAATTAAAAATAGAAATACCAGGGCACCTGGGTGGCTCAATTGGTTAAGTGTTCGACTCCCGACTTTGGCTCAGGTCATGATCCCAGGTTTGTGGGATTAAGCACAGCATCTGGCTCCACTCTGAGTATGGAGCCTGCTTAAGATTCTCTCTCTTTCCTTCTGCCCCTCTCCCTTCATGCTCTCGGTCTCTAAAATCAATAAAAATAGAAATACCATATGATGCAGTAATTCTACTGCTAGGTATTTATTTAAAAAAAAAGAAAACATTAATTCAAGAAGATATGCATGCTGATGTTCATTGCAGCACTATTAACAACAGTTAAGATATGGAAGCCACCTCAATGTACACTGATAGATAAATGGATAAAGAGGTGGTATCTATATACGACTGAATATTACTTGGCCATAAAAAGGAAATTTTGCCATTTGTTATGGACCTAGACTCATTATGCTAAGTGAAATGTCAGAGAGAGACAAATACCATATAAATTTATCTATATACAGATAGATGGTAGCTACATTTGTGGTGAGCATCACATAATGTATAGAGTTGCCAAATCACTATGCTGTAAATCTGAATCTAATGCAGCATTGGGTGTTAACTATACTTCCATAAAAATAATAGATTTTAAAAATTGTATCAAATTTTTGAGAAGGTTTTTTGGCCTGAAACAAGAGGGGAGTTATCAAAGCTAACCCAATTGGTATTATTTAAACTTTTATGTTTGCACATAATTAATGGGTTTGTCTTCTTAAAAATGCAGTCTTAAAATGTTCTTAAACACAATTTTTACTTACAGGGGTCTAAGATGGCCTTAAAGTTCCCCTCAGTAGAACTAAGTTTTAGATAGGCTTTTTCTTCCTTCCTTTTTTTTTTAAGTTAATATTTTATGGATCATTATAACTCATTAAAAATATTCTCATTCGTTAAATTTGTGTTTCTCAAAGTAAGTTAAAAGGATGTATTTTATTTTATTTATTGGTGTTATTAATTAATTAATTTATTTATTTATTTTTGAGACAGAGAGAGAGAGAGAGAGAGAGAGATAATGAGCAAGGGACAGAGAGGGAGGGAGACAGAGAATCCAAAGCAGGCCCCATGCTGTCAGCGCAGAGCCTGACATGGGACTTGAACTCGTGAACTATGTGTGAGATCATGACCTCAGCCAAAGTGGGACACTTAACCAACTGAGCCACCCAGGCACCCCAGATAGGCTTTTTCTTGACTCTATGGCCCTGACCTTCCTTTTCCTAGAAAAATTATATTAGAATATGCATAATCACACATTTTTTAACCCCCTTTCAAAAACTCTTTTGCTAGTTTTACAACCCAGGAGTTGTCTTAAGAACCTTAGATTCCATGTTTTAAATATAAACATTACGGAAATGTTTATATTTGTATATGTATATGAAATGTATATATTTCCTACCTCCCAGTCTCTGTGGAAAGACAGAAGCTTAATTCACTGGGAACCAATTAGGAAATACAGTTGGCCTAATGAGAGAAAAACATTGCCAAGATCAAGAATATCCAATGTTCTCAATGCATCCCATTGACTAACCTCAGAAGCAGAAGTAGGCAAGGAGAACTCTCAGGTAAGACTGGTCTGAGATAGGTGAAAGATAAAAAAAAAGAAAGAAAAGATTGTGTAGGGAAAATATACCTTGGCACTGTTTTGAGAAAGTCTTTGAGAGATGATGGATAGTCCTCAAACCAAAGCTACTAAGATTTCCTACTATACTCAAACACTAGTAAGAGTATCTCAAGGAAAATGTGATCTCAGGCAGGTATATAATTGATCCAAGGTTTATAAGTATACACTTTCAAATGTCAATTTCTAAACACTTTAAAAGTATCGAGTTGACTGTCATATCATATTATTTTCTACTGGGTTATTGCTGCAGTCAGCAAATTCTACACCTTCTTGAAAGTTGATCTTTTAGCCAAACTTGCTGAATTCTAAGATTATTCGTGTAATTGGTTGATCTATTAGATTTTCATGTAGACAGTCAGTCACATTATTGGTAAATAATCATAGGCTTCATCCCATTCAAATCTTCGTAAACCTTATTTCTTTCTAAAGGATTTGGTCTTCTAGCACGATTTTAAAGAAGCAGGCATTCTGTCCTACTGTGGTGATGAGAAATGCAATAATCTATTACAGGAAATCTACCAGAGATAAGAATTCCAATAAAAACTTTTCCCTACAGAATCTTTTGTCTTTTCTGGCTGGTCTCTCTATTTATGTCCAGAGGCTTCTGTCTATCAGAGAATTTCTCACAGCTTTTCATTAGTCTTTTAGATCCATATACTTTGCCCTCAATATCTCCAGAGTTAGATAGGGAAAAATGTCAACATATAATAATTTATTATTTAACCCCAACAAAAATATACTATAAAATTCTTACATTAAAAATAATCTAATAAAAATATCTTGTGTCAGCTCTCACTTGAAATTTTCATTTCTCTCCTTATAACAAGAAAGATGGGCAAACTAAAAACCAAGCACTTTTCTTAAACCAATCCAATAAGTCATTCTCAGGCAAACCATCACCACAAAATCTGAAGAAAGAAGATACATCCAGAGAAATACAGCAACCAAGTTTGCTTACCTGGAACAAAAGATACTGGCATCTTAAACTTATAAGAACATTTAAACACAGCAGTTTTAAAGAACTGCTGGAGCCCAAATGTGAACTAACATAATAGTAAGAAACCCTTGGTGGTTTCAGTCTTGAGATAATTTCCACACTTTCATGGAGTTTCCACTGGGCCTCCTCTCAATATGGAAACTGGATAAAGATTATGGCAAGGGGAGGGGAGAAATAACTACTGTGAAACACGCACAAAGCCTTCTCCATAAAGACATTCTTTAGAGCAAAGATGTTTGCCTCAATGAAATTCTAAAACCTTATTCATCAGCTTCAAGAAAGGAATTCCTTCCCACTCTAGACCCCTCCAGCCTTCCTATATCATCTAAATAAAAAGTGAAGGGAGAATCAACAGGAAATCGATTGGGAATGCCGAATCCAAGAAGGGAATATAGACAAGAGGAAAAATTAAAAAATATATACCCTTAAGATTGGATAGCAACATTGGTGAAAGTCAAACACCAAGACACAAGTGTATGGAAGATTATAGCACACACCATTCCCAGGCATTACCACCACACCAGAAAAATATTTATGATTTATAGTAAGAGTATAATATAAGATTTCAGCTGAAATTTTCAAGAAACAGACTTTCTGATAAAGAGCACATAGGGAATTCCCAAAGTAGAGGGAGAGACAAAAGAGACACTGGAAGAATTTGAAATCTCTGAAACATTTATCTACAACAGTCATTAAGCCTAATCCAAATCCCAAACATATGAAATTTTATGTTAATATTAAAGTCCTAATTAAATACCTTGCAATAAAAATTAATAAACTATAGGAAGAGAGAAAATAAAGCATGTAATATTATCAAGTGAAATAAACTATGTGGCAATAAAGGAAAAACAAAAATAAAAAATGTAAAAAAACAAAAACAGAAAAGTTATAAATGTGGTAGATATTAATCCACCTATAGCAGTAATAACTTACATGTAAATGATCTAAACACACCAAAACCAACACACCTATTAAAATACAGCTGGCTCTTGTTGATTAATAAAATACCCAACTATATGTTTTATTAACAAAACTGTAAGTGTACAGATTTAAATAGTTTCAAAATAAAGGGAAGAATATATAACATGCTAACATTAATAGATAACCAGGAATAATATAACAAAAGACAGAAGTTCTAAAAATGTTTGAATGTAACAACAGAACATCAAAATACTTGAGGCAAAACTAATAATTAAAAGGAGAAATAAACCCACTAGTCTGGCCAACAATTGATAAATCAATTAGGCAGACATTTAATAAGGGTATGGATGACCTATAGAGCACCGTCAATTACTGACATAATTGACATTTATAAAATATTCCATTCAAAACCAGAACACATTCTAGTGAAGTTCACATGGGACACCCACTAAGATAGAACACATTCTATGACAGAAAATACACCTTACTTAAAATAATTAAAATCTCAGCTTATAGTAGCATTAAACTACAATAACACAAAGAATGGTAAAAATTTCCTAAATATTTGTAATTAAGCAAATATACTTCCAAATAATCTGTGAACCAAAAAATAAGTTGCAAGAGAATTCAGGATATTTTGAACTACATGAAAATGCATTCTTATCAACATTTGAGAATGCACAAAAAACAATTAGGAGGAAATTTGTAGTATTAAATGTATATATTAGGAAAGAAGAAAGTTAAAAAAAATAAGGAGCCAACATTTTTAAAAGTAGACAAAGAAGAAAAACTTAAATTTACATCAAATAGCAGAATAGTAATGAGAAGAGATCCACTAAATTAAAAGAAATAATACAGAAAAGTAAGTAAAACCAAACACAGTTTCTTTTTTTTTAATTTTTTTTATGTTAATTTACTTTTGAAAAAAAGAGAGAGGGAGAGAGAGCAGGGGAGGGGCAGAGAGAGATGGAGACACAGAATCGGAAGCAGGCTCCAGGCTCCGAGCTTCCAGCACAGAGCCTTATGTGGGGCTCGAACCCACAAACTACGAGATAATGACCTGAGCTGAAGTCAGATGCTTAACAGACTGAGCCACCCAGGCACCCCAAAACACAGTTTCTTTTAATAGACTAAAAATGATAAACTTCTAATCAGGTAAACTAAGGAGGGGGGAGGGAGAAAGAAGACAAAAGTGGGAGGTTTTGGTTTCAAGGGGGTGATACAGAAAGATCCTGAACTTACTCTTCCCATGCACACAACAAATCTATAGCTATATATGGAATAACTTCCTCTGAAAAAGTCCTGAACACTAGATGAGCAATACGTTTACAATGAAGGATAAGAGTTACATCAAATTGGAGAGGAAATACAAACATGCGTTTTCCAAAAATCCCATGGGAGAGATATAGAAAATATGAAACTTTACCCTGAGCAGAGAGGGTTTTATACTACAAATTAGGCATCCCAACCCTTGGGTCTTGCTTCAGAGAAGGAAATGACCAAAACATTTGATTCTGAAAAACAATAAGGAGCACATCCAGGAGAACAATAGAGAACGAGAATCTGCTCTTAAAGGACTTGTGCACAGACTCACTCACCCCGGGGCACAGCACAAAATCAGCAGTTTGAAAAAATTTTAGACCATATGTGAAAAAGACCCACTTACCAATCTTCAAGTAACCTCCTGAGAGACAGAAATCTTTTGGGACTCTCTCTGGGGACAGAAGTGTTAGCAGGTAATACTTTTGCAATATCATTCTACTTTGTTAATGCTGGAATTAGCAGGTGCCATTTTGGCATCTCCCTCTAACTTACTAGGACCTTTGGGTACACATCTCACTCCTTGTGCCACAGATGCAGCACAGCCAAGTGAGTGACCTCCCAGCCACAGAAACATCACAGCTAAGTAAACACCCTACTCCAACTATGCCTCAGTTGCTGCCCTACAATACAGCCTAATTGAGTGCCTGACTCTGGAGGCCAGGGAAAATTACCCTTCTAGCCTTCATGGGATTTCTCCTACACAAGGCCACTAATTCAAGACTAGCAGAGTTAAGTGTTTCTATGTTATTAGGTGAAACAAACACTGATAATTAGTCAAAATTGGGAGGCACAGAAATATGTTTCAAACAAAAGAAAAAAAACAAAACCCTAGAAAACACCTTAATAAAATGGAAATAAGTAGGCTACCCAATAAAGAGTTCAAAGTGATGGTCAATAAAATGCTCATCAAACTTAAGAGCAAAATGAATGAAAGCAGGGAGAATTTTGACAAAGAACATATAAGAAAATAACAAATAGAAGTCATAGAACTGACAAATGCAATAGTGGAACTGAAAAAAATACATTAGAGGGTCCTACAGCAGACTGGATGAAGCAGAATGGATAAATGAGATGGGAGACAAAGCAATGAAACTCACTCAAACAATAGCAACAAAAGGAAAAGGAATTTAAAAAGGGAAGCTACCTTAAGGAATCAATGGGTCAAAGTTAATCAGAATAACCTACATTACAGGAGTGCCAGAAGGAAGAGCAAGAAGAGGCAGAAAACATATTTGAATAAACAATGGCTGAAAATGTCTAAATCTGGGGAAGGATCCAGACATCCAGGTTAAGGAAGCACAGAGAGTTCAAAATAAGATGAAGCCAAAGAGATATATGTCAAGACACATTATAATTAAAATTTCAAAGTTAAAGATAGTGAATCTTAAAATCAACAAAAGAAACAAAACAACTTATTACATACAAAGGTAATCCAGTAAGTCCATGAGAAGATTTTTCAGCAGAAACTGCAGACCAGAAGGGAGTGGCATGACATATTCAAGGTGCTGAAGGAGGGGCACCTGGGTCGCTAAGTCATCTGAGTGTCCAACTTTGGTTCAGGTCATGATCTCACAGTTAATGAATTTGAGCCCCACATCGGGCTCTCTGTCAGTGTGGAGCCCACTTCAGATCCTCTGTCCCCCTCTCTGAACCTCTCCCAGACACAGTCTCTGCATGTCTCTCAAAAATATCTATTAAGGAAAAAAAAAAAGTGCTGAAGGAAAAAAAATTTCCAGTCAAGAATATTCTACTTAGTAAGGTTATCATTCAGAACAAAAGGAGAGATTAATAATTTTCCAGATAAGGAAAAGCTAAGGCAGTCAATCACCACTAAACCAGACTTATAAGTGTTAAAGGAATTTCTTTAAGCTGAAAAAAAAAATGGCAATAATTGGCAATCAGAAAACATATGAAAGGAAAAGAAAATCTTACTAATAAAGGTAAATATATAATAAAAGTAGTGGATTAATCACTTATAAAACTAGTATAAAAATCCAAGACAGGGCTCCTGAGTGGTTCCGTCAGTTAAGTGTCCAACTTTGGCTCAGGTCATGATCTCATGGTCCGTGAGTTCAAGCCCCACATCGGGCTCTGTGCTGACAGCTCAGAGCCTGGAGCCTTTTTCAGAATCTGTGTCTCCCTCTCTCTCTCTGCCTCCCCCCCCACTCATGCTCTGTCTCTCTCGCTCTCTCTCAAAAATAAACATTTAAAAAAATTTAAAAAAAGAAAATTATAGGTAAATTAATGATAAACATAAATGCAAAAATCCTCAAAAAAATTAGCAAAATTAATTAAAATACATTAAAAAATCATACACCATGATCAAGTGGGATTTATTCTAGGGATTCAAGGATAGTTCAACATCTGCAAATCAGCTATACACAGCACATTAACAAAATGAAAGATAAAAATCATACAATCACCTAAAGAGATCCAGAAAAAGCATTGTTTAAAATTCAACATCAATCAAAATAAAAATTCTCAAAAAGTGGTTATAGAGGGAAAATACCTCAAAATAATAAATCCCATTTATGATAAGCCGAGAGCTAATATACTCAATGGTGAAAGGCTGGAACCTTCTCCTCTAAGATCAGGAAAAATACAAGGATGCCTACTATCACCACTTTCATTCAACAAGTTATTGAAAGTCCTGGCCATAGCATTTAGGCAAGTAAAATAAATAAAAGTCTTCCAAATTGGAAAGGAAGAAGTAAAACTGTCATTATTGCAGATGGTATGATATTATATATACAAAACCTTAACAACTCCATTAAAAACTGTTAGAATAGGGGCACCTGGGTGGCTTAGTTGGTTGAGTGCCAGACTTCAGCTCAGGTCATCATCTCACTTCACGATTCATGGGTTCAAGCCCTGCATCAGGCTCTGTGCTGATGGCTCAGAACCTGGCGCCTGCTTTGGATTCTGTGTTTCCCTCTCTCTCTGCCCCTTCTCAGTCTCTCTCTCTTTCTCTCGCTCTCTCTCTCAAAAATAAATGAATGTTAAAAAAATAAGAAACTATTAGAATAAATGAATTCAGTAAAGTTAAACCAATATACAAAAATCTGCTGTTTCTATGCACTAATAACAAACTACCAGCAAGGAAAAATTAAGAAAACAATCCCATTTACAATTACATCAAAAAGAATAAAATACCTAGAAATAAATTTAAGCAAGGAGATGAAAGACAATGAAAACTATAAGACACTGATATAAGACATTGAAGAAGATAGAAATAAATAGACTTTGTGTCCATGGATTAAAACAATATTGTTAAAATATACTATCCAAAGCAATCTATAAATCAATGAAATCACTATCAAAATTTCAAAGGCATTTTTCACAGAACTAGAAAAAATACTAAAATTTGTACACAACTTCAAAAGACTCTAAATAACTAAAGGAATTTGAGAAAGAAGAACATAGCTGGAGATAACATGCTCTCGGATTTCAAACTAAAGATATAGTAATCAAAAATAGTATGGTATGGAGAAAAAAAGACACACATGCATCTCTAGGTTTATTGCAACATTATTTACAATAGTCAAGATATGAAAACAACTGTAGAATGACGTCTGAACGGATAAGAAGATGTAGTTTGTGTGTATGCACACAGACACACAAAGATGATGCCATTTAGCCATAAAAAAAATGAAATCTTATCATTTGTGACAACTTGGTTGAAACTTGAAAGTATTATGCTAAATAAAGTCAGTCAGAAAAGAAAATGTCACATGATTTCATTTTGAAGTGGCATCTAAAAAACAAAACCAAACCAAACAAAACCAAAACCAGTTTCATAGGGGAATGGAGTGTCATGGGGTGAAATGGGTGCCAGGGATCAAGAGGTACAAAGAGGTACAAACTTCAAGTTATAAAATAAAGTCATGGGGATATAATATACAGCATAAACAATATGGCCAATAATACTGTATTAACTTGGTATGGTGACAGATGGTAAATAGAGTCATTGTGGTGATCAGTTTGCAATGTACACAAAATCAAATCAATGTCGTACACATGAAACTAATAGAATATTTCAATTATGATTAAAAATGAATTGGAGTCATCCTTATTGATATAATGGACATTAAAAGAAAAATATGTAAATTCTATGAGCAACTCTATGTCCACAAATTTTTTTTTTTTTCAACGTTTTTATTTATTTTTGGGACAGAGAGAGACAGAGCATGAACGGGGGAGGGGCAGAGAGAGAGGGAGACACAGAATCGGAAACAGGCTCCAGGCTCCGAGCCATCAGCCCAGAGCCTGACGCGGGGCTCGAACTCACGGAGTGCGAGATCGTGACCTGGCTGAAGTCGGACGCTTAACCGACTGCGCCACCCAGGTGCCCCTCTATGTCCACAAATTTGATAACATAGATGAGATTTTTTATTTCTTGAAGAATACAAACTATTAAAAGTTATATTAAGAGAAATGGTTAACCTGAGTAGCTCTTTATTAAATATATTCAATCAATAATTTAAGCCCTTCCCTTCTCCAAAAAAAGTACTACACTCTAGGTTTTACAGATGAAATCTACCAAAAACTGATAGAATTAACAGCCTTTCTTCCCTACATTATCCAGAAAGTAGGAGAGAATACTTTCTAACTCATTTTATGAGGCCAGACTTTATAATAGAAACATATGAAGATATAACAAGAAAGGAAGACTACAGTCCAATGTTTCTCATGAACATTGACATGAAAATCTTTAATATTAGCCAATCAAATCGAGAAATATATAAAAATAATATATCAAAACAAAATTATATTTATTTCACAAGTGCAAGTCTCACTCAACATTTGTGAAGCAATCATTCTAAGTTATCATATTATCAGACTGAATAACAAAAAACATTTATATCAATACATGTAGGAAAAAAATATTTGATAAATCCAAACTCTTACGAAAAATATGAAAAAAACAAGAGTAAAGGGGAACTTCCTTAAGATAGTAAGGGGAATATGAAAAGCAAAATAAAACAATTATAGTTAACAGTGAGAAATTAAACATTTCTTCCCTAACAATTTGGAACAAGGCAAGGAAGTGCTCTCTCAACACTGCTTTTCAACATAATATTGGAAATCTTAGCTAAAGTAGTAAGATATGAAATAATGGATCGTATACAGCTAGGAAATAAATACATAAACTGTCTTATAGATGGCAAGGTTGTCTATGTAGAAAAGCCAAAAAAAAAAAAAAAATCCTGGAACTAAGCATAAGCAGCGAGTTGGCAAAGGTCAATGGATACAAGGAAAATATATGAAAGCCAATTTCTTTTTAATATGCCAGCAATGAACAACTAGAATTGGAAATTTTTTGAAGTATCATTTAAAATAACATCAAAAAATGAAACACTTAGGTAGAAATAAAAAAAAAAAGCCATATAAAGAACTACAGATTCTTTAAGCAGAAAGCTATAAAACATCAAAGGAAGAAATAAAGGAACGTCTAAATAAATGGAACATTATTTTTTTTGTCCATAGATTGGAAGACAAAATGTTGTTGAAAGGTCACTTCTCAACTTGATCTATAGATTCAATGCAACCATAATCAAAATCCCAGTGAGCTATTTTGTAGATATTGGAAGGCGATTTTACAATTGATGTAGATACGCAAAGGACTGAGAATAGTCAACACAATATTGAAGAACAAAGTTGGAAGACACCCAGTATCTACTTTCAAGACCCACTATAAAGCGCAGTACTCATGACAGCAAAACGCTGGTGAAAGAATATACATATAGATCAAATGGAACAGAATAAAGAACACAGAAAGAGATCTACACAAATATAGTCAGCTGAACTTTGACATAACAGCAAAGGTAATTCAATGGAGAAAAAAAAAACAGTCATTTCAAAAACATGTGCTGGTACAATTAGACATTCATATGCAAAAAAAAGAGAACATAGAAACAGACCTTATACTGTATACAAAAACTTGCTCAATTATATCTAAGTCTTAAATATAAAAGGAAAATATAAAACATCTAGAATAAAACCTACAAGAAAATCTATAGGACCTTGGGTTTGGGGAGGTTTTTAGATATACCAGCAAAAGCATGATCCACGAAGAAGAAAAGATGACAAATTTGATTTATTAATATAATAAACTTGCTCTACTAAATTTACTGTTTAAAATGTGGACAAGTCACAGGATAGAAATTATTTGCAATTTTTTTTATCTGATTAAGGACTTGAGGGGCACCTGGGTGGCTCCGTTGGTTAAGTGTCCGACCTCAGCTCACTTCATGATCTCACGGTGAGTTCAAGCCCTGTGTCAGGCTCTGCTGACTGCTCAGAACCTGGTGCCTGCTTCAGATTCTGTGTCTCCTCTCTCTCTCTGTCCCTCCCCTGCTTGTGCTCTGTCTCTTGCTGTCTCTCAAAAATAAATATTTTAAAAATAAAAAAAAAAGGACTTGAATCCAAAATATACAAAGAACTCAAGATTAAATAGAAGGATACAAAAGTTCAATTATAGACAAAATACCTAAACATACACCACATCAAAGAAGATATATGGATGGCATTTAAGCATACAAAAACATGCTCATTATCTGCCATTAGGGGAAGGCATACTGAAACAAGATACATTAGTCACTAAACATCAACGAGTTCTTAAATTGTGAGTGAAAGTTTGATGAATAGGATATTTAGAAGTCTCAAAGTGCTTTCCCTCAAAGACTACATCTTCTTTGATTTCACAAAAATATTTGAAAAGCAAAACTTCAGGGAACAAAGTAGATTAGCAATTGCCTCCAGCTAGGGGTAGAATGACAATTGGCTACAAATGTGCATATCAATCTTTTTTGGAGGCAATGGAAATATTCTAAAAGTGATTATTTTGATGCTTTCACAATCCTGTAAATTTAGTAAAAGTCATTAAATGGTACATTTAAAGTGGGTAAATTTTATGGCATTTTACAGTAAATTTTACTGTAATAAGGACATTAATACTTTTTCTGCAGAGGGAAAATAAGTAACTTTGTAATAAAGGAATTGTCAGGCACCACCTTTTAATTATGTGATTGAACTGAACATCATCAATATTGGAACAAATCAAAAGCAAGACCAGAAACAACACAGTATCACATCTGCCATATTTCTGGCAAGAATGCATAAAAGGAATCTAAAAGTATTAAATTAACCCAAATCAAGGAACAGTCTATAAAATAACTGGCCTCTGATTTCCAAAAGCGTCACAATCATAGACATCAAAAAACTGATAAACTTTACAGAAAATAATGAGACATGACAACTAAGTAGAATGGTGAGAACAGTAAGGTAACAACTGAAATTTGCAAGGGCCTTGAAGATCACATGATAGGCATGGATCATGGTTAATTTCCTGATGTTTTATGACTTTATTATGGATACAAGCATATTTGTTTGTAAGAAATTCATACTAAAGTATTCATGGGAGGTAAGACATTATGTAAGAAACCATCTCAAATGATTCATGAAAGAAAAGGTGCTATCTTTGCAGCATTAACGTTTAAACTGATATCGAAGTAAAAGGAAAAATAGGACTATTTTGTTTTAGTAGAAAAATTATCAGGAATCAACAAATTGCTATATAAATATTTAACATTGTAATAGTAGATTTAGGGGCACCAGGGTGGCTCAGTCAGTTAAGCGGCCGACTCTTGATTTCAGCTCAGGTCATGATCTCACAGTCTGAGAGTGAGTCCCGCATGGGCTCCACACAGAGCAAGGAGCCTGCTCGACTCTCTCTCCCGCTGCCCCTCCCCCACTCCCACTCTGTGTGTGTGTGTGTCTCTCTCTCTCTCAAAAAATACTTTAGAAAAATAAAAAATAAAATTGTGATATTCAATTTAATATTGTTTTTCAAGGTTCTATTTGTTAGTGAGAACAAAGACGAAGTTACCAAGCATTCATTGAGCACTTAGGATACGCATTTTATCGGGAATTTTAGGACACTGTTCCTACCTTGCAGCCACCGGTTCCACACTGCGGCAGTGCCCCTTCCCCCCTCACCTCAGATGCTCTGAATCCTCAGCAAAACGATCTGCCAGGGAGCCTCCACCAGCTGGTATTTCTCACACTGGCATCCCAGATCTGCAGGGGGGAGGAACCCGTTGGCTTTTAAGAGCAGCTCCGTTTCTCGAACACGATGGCTGTTACGGGAAGCCTGCTAATAGCGATGGGGCAACAACTGCCTCTTTTCTACTCATTTGCCCCACCTGTTACCTAATAAGTGTTACTATCAGAGACAAATGGAGACCAGGCTTGAAAATTCCCTGAGTAGGCAAAACCAGTTTAGTCTCACAAAACTTAATTTAGCTTATTTTGCAAGACTAGCTTGACCTGCATGATTAAGTAATCATGTTCACGACTCTAAAAATCATTAGCAAAACCTGAACTGCTTCCCAAAGTTGACCTGCGGTAACCAACTCTCTATTATGTATGAACATTCTCATATTATAACAAATCACTACGAGAAATAAGCATCCATCGTCTCCTCACTGTATAATTAGAACAATATTCCCATGCTTTGGTTTGAGCGCTCCCATGACACAGACTGTCTTCTTGGTGTATGCACAATAAACTTTCACTAATTACTACTTCTGTAATTCATTGGTTTTACTTCTGTTATTTCTGAACTTTTCACATAAGAAACAAACACTCACCTGAAGTATCTATCCAACCTGGGAAGTGGCTTTACTCCATAGATTGTGAAATCCCAAGAAAGTTGAGTGTCGCCACCTGTCCTTCCTCAACACAGGGAGCCTGGGAGCCCTTTGCGCCCTAAGGGGCTTGGGAGGCTAAGGAAATGCATGCACTTGCTGAATTTTGTTTTGTTACTTTGTTTTCTATTGTAACTCATTGCACTACTCTGCCCCCGCCGCCCCCCCCCCCCCCGTGCTTCACCTTTCTCATAAGGACTTTCTTTACTCCAGATACAGGGGAGTGAGGCAAAGGCCTGTCAGTGGTCTGGGCTGAAAGTACCCCCCTCCCCCCCCCCCCCTCCCCCGGCATCTTCCTCATCACGTTCCCTGTGCAACCCCCTCACCAGGACCAGAATGGGACCTGGGAATGCTTAGTCCTACCTGTTCGGTGGAACCCACTCAGGGCTCATTGCTCTCTTCCAAGCAGCAAAACACCCTCCAGCAAGAAGCTTTATGTTGATAGCAAGGTGCACGAGACTCATCTTTCTGGATCCTACCAGAAGGTTTCAGTTGATTCCCATGTCCTGCCCAGGTCCAAGCCTGGCTACTTGTTAGCACCCCTAGCCTTCTGAAGAACAAAATGTTTTACATTCACAGAAAGATGACAAGGAATGTAAAGACAGAAATTTATTATTACTATTTAATTTTGTTAGTAACATCTGATTCTGTGGATTTTTACTTTCTTTAAATGCTGACTCTTTTTGAAGACGTCTTCTGAACGTGTGTCTTCTGAGCAGATTGTACATTATGCCAAGGCCTAAATACTATCAACCTGCACTAAGAAGTTTGATCCCATTTGGAATTAACTATCTGAAAATCAAGCAGTGTAGGATTGGGAAGAGAGCGGTGTCTGGGCACCAATATCAACTTTGTTTTTCTGAGGAGGCTTAGTTTGTAATTTCATTTAAATCACTCTCTTCAACTGTGGGAAATATTGTACTGTCTAAAGTACCCAAATCTGTACTTTTCGAGCCGGTATGTATTAATACCTCCAAGACTCTTGATGGTTCTACAATGTGGGATTTTTTTTGTCTTCCTAAATAAATTATAGGTTAAACCATAATCAAAGACCTCACTTTATTAATTTGTACTTCAGCAAAATTTTTTTAACAAATTTACGTACAATTAAAATATAACATTATATACTACCAGGTGTACAACATAATTATTTGATGTTGGCATGTATTGTGAAAGGATCAAAAGAAGTCTAGTTATCATCCATTACCATACATAGTTGTATTTTTTTCCCTTGTGATGAAAACTTAGGGTTTACTCTCTTAGAACCTTTCAAATACACAATAAAGTATTATTAACTGTTGCCTCTATGCTGTACATTACATCGTCATGACTTATTTATTTTGTAGCTAGAGTTTATAATTTTTAACCCTCTTCTCTCATTCCCCACCCCCCACCCCATAACCACAAATCTGTTCTCTGTATTGATGAGTTTGGGTTTTTTGTTTCTATTTTAATTTTTCTTTTAGATTCCACATAGACGTGAGATTATATATTTGTCTTTCTCTGTCTTATTTTACTTAGTGTAATGCCCTCAGTCCATGTTGTCTCAAATGACAAGATTTTATTCTTTCTTATGGCTGAATAATACTCATCTGTGTGTGTGTGTGTGTGTGTGTGTGTGTGTGTGTGTGTGTATCCATTCAACCATTGATGGCCACTTAGGTTGCTTCCATGTTTTGGCTACTGTAAATAATACTCCAGTGAACACAGGAATGCAGAAATCTTTTTGAATTAGTGTTTTCCTTTCCTCTGGACAAATACCCAGAAGTGGCATTGATGGAACATATGGTAATTCTATTTTTAATTACTTGAGGTATCTCCATATTTTCTGTGGTAGCTGTACAAATTTACATTCCCACCAACAATGCAGAAAGATTCCTTTTTCTCCCCATCTTTGCCAACACCTATTATTTCTTGTCTTTTTAGTTCTGGCCATTTTAATAGGTGTGTGGTGATAGCTCATTGTGGTTTTGATTTGCATTTTCCTGATGATTAGTGATTTGAGCATCTTTTCATGTACATGTTGGACATATTTTCCTTTTTGGGGAAAATATCTATTCAGGTCCTTTTGTTGTTTTTGTTGTTCATGATTTTCATGTGTTCTTTATGTTTTAGATATGAACCTTTTAACCAGTTATATGATTTGCAGATATTTTCTCCCATTCAGTAGGTTGCCTTTCAATTTTGTTGTTTTTCCTTGCTTTTTAGTTTTACATAGTCCCACTTGTGTGTTTTTGCTTTTGTTGCCTTTGCTTTTGGTGTCAAATCCAAAACATCATTGCCAAAACAAATCTCAAGGAGCTTGCTGCCTGTGTTTTCTTCTAAGAGTTTCAGGTCTTACATTTTAATTTTTAATTATTTTTTGAGTTGAATTTTAAAAAGAACTTTTAATGTTTATTCATTTTTGAGAGAGAGACAGAGACAGAGACAGAGTGCCATTGGGGGAGGAACAGAGAGAGAGGGAGACACAGAACTCAAAGCAGTCTCCAGGTTCTGAGCTGTCAACACAGAGCCTGATGCCGGGCTCGAAGCCATGAACCATGAGATCATGACCTAAGCTAAAGCTGAATGCTCAACCAGCTGAGCCACCTAGGCGCTCCATCTTTTGAATATGGTATCACATAGTGGTCCAATTTCATTCTGTAGCATGTAGATGTATTTCTCAATACTTGTTATTGAACAGACTGTCCTTTCCCCATTGTATTCTTGGCTCCTTTGTTCTAAATTTATTGATCATACATATGTGGCTTTATTTCTGAGCTGTCTATTGTGTTCCATTCACATAGTAATTTCAAGCATTACTATAGCTTGAAATCAGGTTTGAAATCAGGGTGCATGATGTCTCCAGCTTTGTTCTTTCTCAAGATTGCTTTGACTGTTTAAGGTCTCTTATGATTTGTGCACAAATTTTAGGATTGTCTTAGTTTGTAAAAATGCCACTAGACTCTTCATAGGAATTGCATTGAATCTATAGATCGCTTTTGGGTAATATTTTAATAATATTAATTCTTCTAATCCATAAGCACAAAATATCTTGCTTTTTTAAAATGTTTTTTTTTCAACTTTTTTTTTTTTTTTTTTTTTGGGACAGAGAGAGACAGAGCATGAACGGGGGAGGGGCAGAGAGAGAGGGAGATACAGAGTCGGAAACAGGCTCCAGGCTCCGAGCCATCAGCCCAGAGCCTGACGTGGGGCTCGAACCCACGGACCGCGAGATCGTGACCTGGCTGAAGTCGGACGCTTAACCGACTGCGCCACCCAGGCGCCCCTTAAAATGTTTTTTAACGTTTATTTGTCTTTGAGAGAGAGACAGCACAAGCAGGGAAGGGGTAGAAAGAGAGGGAGACACAGAAACCAAAGCAGGCTCCAGGCTCTGAGCTGTCAGCACATAGCCAGCCTGACATGGGCTTAAACCCATGAACCATGAGATCTTGACCTGAGCTGAGGTTGCACACTTAGTCAACTGAATCCCTAGGCGCCCCAGCACAAAGTATCTTTCCATTTACTTGTGTCTTCTTCAATGTCTTACATCAATGACTTGTAGTTTTCAGTGTGTGGGTCATTCACCCTCTTAGGGTTAAATTTATTCCTATGCATTTTATTCTTTTCTATGCAGTTGTACATGGGGTTGTTTTCTTAATTTCTCTGATAGCTCATTATTAGTGTATAGAGACACAGCAGATTTTTATATATTGACTTTGTATCCTGCAATTTTACCCAATTCATTTATTAGCTTAACAGTTTCTTGGAATCTGTAGAATCTTCTATTTTTTTATTTTTATTTTTATTATTTTTTAATGCTTATTTCTTTTTTGAGACAGAGAGAGTGAGAGCAGGGGGAGGGGAAGAGAGAGAGAGAAGGAGACACAGAATCTGCAGCAGGCTCCAGGGTCTGAGCCATCAGCACAGACCCTGACCCTGGACTTGAACATACAACTGCGAGATCATGATCTGAGCCAAAGTTGGACGCCTAACTGACTGAGTCACCCAGGCACCCCTAGGATTTTCTATGTATAATATTATGTCATCTGCAATAGTGACAGTTTTACTTCTTATTTTCTGATTTGGATGCCCTTTATTTATTTTTCTTGCCTAATTGCTCTGCCTAGGACTTCTAGGCAACACAACGTTGAATAAAAGTGGCAAGAGTGGGCATTCTTCTCTTATTCCTGATCTTAGAGGAAAAGCTTCCAGATTTTCACTGTTGAGCATGATATTAGCTGTGGGCTTGTTGTATCTGGGCTTTCATCAACATCCTCTAGCTTGTCACTATTTGTGACATACAAAGAATATGTATTTAATTGTCCAGTTCAACACCACTGCATACGCTCTCTGAAAAGTTTTTATCTGAATGATATTGTTTTTGATTTATGACATTACATAACCAATTAACTTGGTCAAATACCCCCAGATATTCACTTTACTGAAAACCATTGCTATTAGATTTAAGAATCCTTCAGGTGTGGGGGCAGGGGGTATTCTAAAAAATAAATATCCTTCTTTTTAAAAAAAATAATTTACATATAACACAATTCATCATTAGTAAAGCATATAATTGTACAAAGGGATAATTAAAAATGTATTTATTAACACATGTAATATAATCCTCAACCTTGTATTTTCTTTGGAATTATTAAAATACTTTTCAAAAGCATTAGTGTGCTTATTAGAAATGTTTTATTGAAATTCTTAATATTTTCATCAATATTAAATAATATTTTGATGTTGAACCACAGAATAGAAATTTGTTACGTGATGCCTCAGACTAATTGAGAAATGATAGTGAAGCCAGAAGGTACACTATGGCTTAAGTGGCACAGAATATGGACTCTGGAAAGATGGACTTAATTCCAATACTATTGCTGTGTGCCTGGCCTAGGGTAAGTTATATCACCCCCTTTGGTCCTAGCTATCCCATCCCTGAGGTAAGAGTTTTGATGTGACATCTAACGCCCCTTTCAGTTGTAGTGATCTCATATATACACTCTATGGTGATCATTTCTAAAATTAAAGTTCAGTAAGCCAATCAGAAAAAGACAAATACCATATGACTTCAGTCATATGTGATATTAAAGAAACAAAACAAATGAGAGAGAAAAGAAAGGGGGGTGGCAAACTGAGACACAGACTTTTTTGAAAAAATTTTTAAAATATTTAATTATTTTTGAGAGAGAGAGAGAGAGAGAGAGAGAGAGAGAGAGAGAGCGCAGGGGAGGAGCAGAGAGGGAGACACAGAATCCAAAGCAGGCTCCAGAATCCTAGCTGTCAGCACAGAGCCTGCCGCGGGGCTCGAACTCAGGAACCATGAGGTCATGACCTGAGCCGAAGTCGGACGCTCAACCGACTGAGCCACCCAGGCGCCCCAGACATAAACTTTTAATTATAGAAAATAAGCTGATGGTTACCAAAGGGAAGGTGGGTTACCAAAGGGAAGGTGTTAAATAGGTGATGGGATTAAGAAGTGCACTTACTGTGATGAACCCTGGGTGCTGTATGGAAGTGTGGGGGTCATATTGTACACCTGAAACCAATATTACAGTATTAACTGACGAGACTTTAAATAAAACCTTTTTTTAAAAGCTCTGTACTGGGGCGCCTGGGTGGCTCGGTCGGTTAAGCGTCCGACTTCGGCTCAGGTCATGATCTCACGGTCTGTGAGTTCGAGCCCCGCGTCGGGCTCTGTGCTGACCTCTCAGAGCCTGGAGCCTGTTTCAGATTCTGTGTCTCCCTCTCTCTCTGCCCCTCCCCTGTTCATGCTCTGTCTCTCTCTGTCTCAAAAATAAATAAACGTTAAAAAAATAAAATAAAAGCTCTGTACTAATTATACCTCATTTCAAAGACAAATCTCAAGAAAAAAATATTTGAATTTGGGTATTTAGATTCGTTTTATGACAATTAAAATTTATTGTAAAACACAAGACAGTAGTAGCTCTCGTGTGATATATAATTATAATATGCCATCGAGGTACCATTAATCAAATTACAGCCAATATCATAGATAATCATATATGAATGTTGTTTGACAAAGATACGCTAAGGGGCACCTGGGTGGCCCAATTGGTTCAGTATCTAGCTCTTGATTTCAGCTCCCATCATGATCTCATTGTTCTGTGAGTTTGATCTCCATAGCCGGCTCTGTGCTGGCAGGGTAGAGCCTGCTTGGGATTCTTACTCTCCCTCTCTCTCTGCCCCTCCCCACCCCTCTCAAAATAAATAAATCAACTTAAAAAGAAATATTCTCTAAGATGTTTCCTTTTATCTGTTATTCTCATAGAGTTCGGTTTTTCTCAAGTATGTACAGCAAGTTACTACCTGAATGCAGAGGTCCTCTGAAGGTTGAACTAACATTTTACATATGAAATAATAATTATTTAACTCAGACACAGTTCATTTATTACATCTTTAGGAAAGATTACTGCTAACTGCTAATTTCTACAGTGACTGGCTGCTGTGCTCAGGTTGAGGAGGGGGGTCATTTCATGTTTCAACAATGGAAGCATTGTGTGAATAAAGTTGATGGTGTCTAATGTACCTTGAAATGTGCCCTCAAGTAGGCTTCTATTAGTAGAGCCAGAGACTTGAAGGGAAACAGATCTCAGTTTTAAGTAAATTAGAACTCCCATACTACTTCAATTCATTAGTAAAAAACATATGTTGACTTTTAAGATGAATAAAGCATAGATATTCAATGTGAAGCAAAATGCAGGTTAATGGCCTCAGGTTGGTGGCATATTAATTATGGTGCTGGTGACACTCTGGGTGAACAAGACCATCTCATGGCATGTGATAACACAACTGTAACAAAGCCTTAAATTAGCTCGCAGTCAGAATGATATTGTTAACTCTTCAAAATTGTTGAAAACTAAATTAACCTAATTTTTCAAAAATTGTAAAATTCTCAAAGTAAGCTTGCAGTGAAAGTGAGACGCCTAGATCGCCACAATCATAAGAAATCATACATTTAAAACTTTCCCACCAAGGGCAACTCATTGGTCATGATGGAAGCTTAATTTTTCAGAGTATCCCCTTTTAAGTGATTAGTTAATAGTGAGGAAGGCATGTGCAATTGCCACCACGAAATCCTTTTTGGCTCTAGTTCTAAGATAAAACTAGAATCCAAGGACATCTTGTCACGTCTTCTTGTTCCTACTCTGTTGTAAGGTGTTATCCTTTCTCATGAAACGGCTATCCTTTTTCATGTTGATTAACGGGATGTATCCTAACACCCTGCTCTTCTGGTTTTGTCTACGTGCCTCCCACATGCTAATTTCCATTCATCACAGGAGCTGGTGTTATCTTTAAAAACACATTAGGTCCTGTCAGTCTCAAACCCTGCAGGTTCTATTCCATTAAAAGGGAAAAGTCAAAACTTGTTTCTAGCTTCTAGCAGATGGCTGGATCTGACCTTGTTATCCTCTGATAGCTTTTTCTCCCACTCTGCCCTGTCCACTCTGCTCCAGTTAGAGCTTATGTACTATTCTTCACATGCACCGGGCGATATTTTGAACTAAGGCCTTTTTTCTACCTGTTCGCTGTGCCCAGAACACTTATTTTCAGATATTTTGTATGGCTAACCCCCTAAAAAACTTCATGTCTTTCTTTGATGAGGCTTACCCTCACTAACCTATTTTACACAGCAAACCACTCACCTGCCACACTCACAATTCCACTACTGTTTTCTATTTTTATTAACCGTACCTCTTAATCATCCTCTAACACACTATATTGTATATTTATTTATTGTGCATCCATATTGTTTATTATCTGCTTTTCTGTGCTAGAAAAGAGATATTTGAAATGCTATGCTGGTAAATTAGCTCTAAAAAAAAAAAAAAAAAAAAACAAAACAAAAAAAAAGACCTGATCTGAATTGTTTGCATGAATTTCGTGGTGTCAAATATTCCCACCATCGGCAATTGCAGTCAATGACTGGCTCACAAACATCCTAAATAACTAACAGTCTGCTCTCATAAACTGAGATTTGCCAACTCCAGTCCACCACTGGATGTCTGTGGGTTTTGTCCACAGGTATATCCCTAGTGATAGCTGCTAGAAACACACCAAGTGGCAGGTTTATTTATAAGTTTATAAAACAGTTCAGACATTAAATTCATGCTTGTTGATATCTTAAAACTAAGTCTAACATAAACCAGAAATAAATCAGTAATTTCCACTTACATTGAATATGTTCGTCATGAACTAAATACTTTAATGAGAGTAGGAAAGTAATACTGAAAATTCTCTTCAGTTCTTAAATTTTTAAATACTTGCACATTTCTTAATTTTATAAATGACCAACATTACATACATTATCTTTTTCCACATGGGAAGCATCTCCAGCTAGGCTTTACGAGCTACCGCATTGCTTTACAAACTTCAGTAAAAATAAAGCCTTATTTTCAAATTATCACTCATTAATATTACTTCATTTTTCTTTTATAGACTTAATAATTATAAACAGTTACCATTATGTATGTCTGTCATTATTTTCAAAGCAATGATTAAACCTCGTTTCACATTCTTGGTCTACATGGTGAAATAAGCTTTTGTTCTTGTTTCTAACTGTGGGACTTGGTTTCTTGAAATGCTTTTAGTTTTTTACACAAATTAAAAGTAGGCAAAGTTCATAGGTAGATATAAATAGATATAAGTATAAATATATAGATAAAATTAACATAAATGAGATGGCTAATATTATTTAAAATAATTAATTGTTTTCTCTGGGAAAGGAAAAATGACAAGGTCAGAAAGAAAAACCCAGTATTTTAGAGAAAATAATGGATTTCATATTTTAAAAGTCAGTAACATAAAATTTAACAAACTTTAGTTTTACATACAGATGATTAAAATTTGAAAGTTAAAAGTAATATTAAAATACTAAAACATCCTAAGGTGTGTCCCTTTTAATGCAAAAGGTAGTTTAAGATGAAAAGAAAATTAGGATGATTTTCAAATGTATAAAAACAGAAAAATGACAGTCAGTTACTGGGAGCATGAAAGAAATTAAGTAATTTTCAGATGAGGGGCAAAATTTCAATCTCAAGTGACATTGGGCAATGCTAGAAAAAAATATTTCTTGTTTACTTATTCAAATAATCCGCCGAAACCTTGAAATTACTTGAATTATATTCTACTTCTACAACAGATTAGGAATTTACGTACTTATGACCTGGGGTTGCTTAAGAATGAACTAAACTTGTCATTTACCGTAAGAAATATAAGAGAGCCTTGAACTATGCCAAAAGCAAATTTGTGGTTGTTGGCAGACAATGCTTACTCCATTAAGCAGATCAACGTAGGTAGGAGACAGGCAGGACATTTAGCACCTGCCTTTTCCTGGAAGTTCCCGTTTTTACAAAATCTAACATGCTTTAAAATAACCAGGAGGTTCTTATCTGTGAGTTAACTACCAGATATTATTGCATTTGATTATACACAAAGAAAATCTGTCTATATATTTTCTTTCTAATTTTCTTGTTTTATCCTCTTAACTTGTTTTCACATTCCTTAAAACTACACACTGTACTCATGCAATGTCATGATATATTTTAATACCTGAGAGAGGCATTATTCCAACTTTAATAATCTGTTGTTTTTTAAACATTTCCTAACGTAAGGTGGTTACTGACAACTTTGGGTTTTATTCCAAGTGGACTTAGAAACTTTCTCAGATTTTACCGAACAAAAAATCTTCTAGAAACAAGAATTGCGATTTTATTAACAAGTGACATTGTTAATACTTAGTATTGTTGGAAGAATATCTCTTCATAGTTAGATTTATACATTCTGCTGTTCTGTTTTGCAGAGCATAGTCATATTTGAAGACATTACTTTGTTTTTCTACTTCAGTTTAATATATCTAATTTGTCTTTCCTAATCAGCTGTCATATAGACCTCTAACTATATGTAATTTTCAGCTTTGTCTTCTTATCCCACTAAAATTTACCCAAAAGTTCTCAAAGCAATTCCATGCACACAATGTATCCTAAATCTAGGGTTATCCCAATCCTAATCTCACAGACCAAATTTTATGGACTTCCGGTCTTGCTTTTGGGTAATCTGTAAAATCATTGACTATCTTTGAGTATTCCTAGTGGTCCTGAGAACAGTCTACATGTACATATATAATAAAATAATACACAAATCAAGTGACAAACACATGGAAACATTTAATTAGCATAAACTTCTATACGTAATATTTAATAATATTAACAAATAATATAGTATAAGCTATTTTCTCATAATTTGTCTATTTTTATAATTTCAGGCATCCTATAATTTCTAACTAACTTGACAAATTGGCAAGGAACAAAAACGATTTACATTGGCAAGGAATCAAAAGATAGCAACATCTACCTTGATCCAAAAATATAAAAATTATGATATAATGTGCTAAGGAAACTTACCTAATCTGACCAATATTTAAAACTGGAGCCTACCTGATACAAAGATGGATTTTAAGGGGGAAAAAAGCAAAGAATCACAACCAGTTTCTCAAACCCGTTGTGAATAGATCAGAGAGTAACCCGTTTCTCCCATCCATAGAAAAACATAGAACAGTTTAATTTCAGGTTTTATTATAAATAAAGCTGCTATAAACATATATGTGCACGTTTTTTGTGCACATAAGTTTTGAAATCCTTTAGATAAATATCAAGAACCACAATTGCTTGGGGCGCCTGGGTGGCTCAGTCGGTTGAGTGTCGGACTTCAGCTCAGGTCATGATCTCACAGTTTGTGAGTTCAAGCCCCGCATCAGGTTCTGTGCTGACAGCTCAGAGCCTGGAGCCTGCTTCAGATTCCGTGTGCCCCTTTCTTTCTGCCTCTCCCCTGCTCATGCTCTGTCTCTCTCTCTCTCTCTCTCTCTCTCTGTCAAAAATAAATAAACATTAAAAAAAAAAAAAAAGAAGAAGCACAATTGCTGGATTGTATGATAAGAATAGGTTTAGTTTTATAAGAAACCACCAAGCTGTTTTCCATTTGGCATTCCTACCAACAATGAATTCAAATTCCTGTTGCTTCACATCCTTGTAAGCATTTGGTGTTGTCAGAGTTCTGGATTTTGACCATTAGAATAGATGAGTAGTGGTATCTCTTTGTGTTTTTAATTTACATTTCCCTGATGACATATGCCATGAAGTATTTTTTCTTACATATGTCCCCCTTTATTTCTGGCTTTTTCCCAGTAACATTAATTTTAAGTGGTAACTAATTCATTTGATAATCTTATTTTAGTTATAATTAAGTTAATTAATTCAATAAGAATTGAACACTCATGTTCTCACCACCCAGATTAATGACAGAATTCTGCAGTCTCTTGAACATCCTTTGTGCTGTTAGCAAGTGTAACACATCTCTCTACACATCTATCCTTTCCTTTCTGTCCTTGCCGCCACAAAACTACAAACTCCATGCTGCATTTGTCATCTAATTGGTTTTTCTTAGTTTTACGTCGTATTTACTTATTGTTAAAAAACATACTTTCATGTATTGATAATATTTGAACTTTTTGTGTATGGACACTTACTGTTCTTTTTTTCCACTCAATCTTAGTTTTCTTGGAATTCATGTATGTGGACATATGTAGTCGCAGGTCATTAGTTTTTTATTATTGAATGTAATTTGATTGTATGAACAAAACACAATTTCTTTATTCACTAACCTACCATTGAATGTTTACCACCTCCACAGCCCAAAGGATTTTGCTATTAAAACACTGCAGTTAAGAGTTTTTACAGATGCAATAATCTGTCAGGAAATGCTTTATGAGGTTGATGTTGTGGCTAATTTGTGGATTACTCAATCAATTTAATGGCCATAAACATCACTTAAAACAGTAAAATGGAACAGAGAAAATAAAACATAATAAGACAGAAAATATGAGAATGTAATGTCAGTAGTAAGGTCTACACACTTATTAAACTCTGTTTTAGTCATGAGTGTGTGTGTGTGAGAGAGAGAGAGAGGTCTATACACACTCCAATGTATAGACCTAGGAGTGAATTGACTTGGTCATTGAGTTGGAGCTTCTTCAACTCTACTGTATTTTTAATCATGTGTACATATTTACTGATTTGCTAAAATATAAGACTTCTGATTAATTCATAATTTCTCCGATACTTAATACTGACAAATTCTTCTTGCTACACTGATAGGTTTAAATATTATTGTATTGTCATTTCAATTTGTACCACAACCTTTACTAAGAAAGATGCACCAATATTTGTATGCTTGTCATTTGTGTTTCCTCTCTTGTGAAATGTACATAGTTGTATTAGATGTATTTACCAAAAAAATATTAAACTGTTTTTCTTTTTACTTATGCTTTGTTCTTTCTTTCTTTTTTTAATTTTTAGGAGTTCTGTAAATACTTAGGCATTCTTAGGTAGCTTAGGTGGCTCTTGCTAAGTTGTATATGCTGTAATATCTACTCTGAAGTTTAGACTTTCACTTTCTTCTTAATGCCACGTGATGAACTAATTAAAATATAACTAATTAAATATGGTTGAATTTAAAACAATCTTCCCTTATGGTCAGTACATTTTTAATACTTTTAAAGAAATTTTTATATCATATATCCATAAGCCTATTTATACATATATATATGCATTTTTCTCTAAATAGTTATACTTTTCTCCCTTTACATTTATTCTTTAATGCATTTCAGATTTATTTTTGCATATAGTTCAGTTTATTTTATTTATTTATTTTTTTTTGCTTTTTATTTTATTTTATTTTATTTTATTTTATTTTTATTTTTTAATATATGATATTTACTGTCAAATTGGTTTCCATACAACACCCAGTGCTCATCCCAAAAGGTGCCCTCCTCAATACCCATCACCCACCCTGCCCTCCCTCCCACCCCCCAACATATAGTTCAGTTTAAAACTCATGTCTTACTATTTTTTCCAAAAACTTCAAAAATCATTGAATGAAGAATTTGTCTTTCCCAGGTTGCAAGTCAAGATTTGCCAGTAGTTGTTTCCTATATACGGATCTCTTTGGTGGTTTAATACATATTCCTTGCTTCTAATCATTTGCTATATCATCTTTCCCTTTGTTACTCTCTCTCTTAATCTCTCTTAATATATTAAGTACTAATATCTGGTACCGGTACTTAAACTGATGAATTTTTTTTAAGTTCAGTTTAGTTTTATTGTGTTTTTGTGATTCATTTCTTAACTTTCTTATACCCCAATTATATTACTTCTACATTAATTGTTTTATTTTGCTTTAGTCAAGTGCGTAGGATATTTCCAACATTTTGGTCTTTATCTGACACAACAGAAAGAATAGTTATCCTAAAGTAGTTTCCTCAAATTTCCTATAAATTCAATGATATTGTTATAGAGTTGTATGATAATGGACGATAGCTACATTTGTGGTGAGCACAACATAAACTATAGAGATGTGGAATCGCTATGTTGTTTATCTGAAAGTAATGTAACATTGTGTGTCAACTGCACTAAAAACTATCCTATAACTTGGGATAAATGAAAAGAAAACTTTATTTATTTATTTTTTTTCAACGTTTTTTATTTATTTTTGGGACAGAGAGAGACAGAGCATGAACGGGGGAGGGGCAGAGAGAGAGGGAGACACAGAATCGGAAACAGGCTCCAGGCTCCGAGCCATCAGCCCAGAGCCTGACGCGGGGCTCGAACTCACGGACCGCGAGATCGTGACCTGGCTGAAGTCGGACGCTTAACCGACTGTGCCACCCAGGCGCCCCTGAAAAGAAAACTTTAAATGCTAATTTGTTATATTCTAAGCACTTAATTTAAATAAGTTGATTTTTGCGATCTTTAGTTTCCTCATACAAATTATTTTAATAAAGATTACAATGTCATTTGGTTGTTTGGTATTTAAAATTAGCTAGTGCATGCCTGATGCCCGGCATTGATCATGATTCTGATTAACAACAACTTCACTGTCTATATACAGTTTCACCCAGCTCCATGTTTTTCTTAGCTTTTGTGAAGACATAAGACAGGAAACAGCACAGCATACATAGCAACAGCATAGAAAAGTATCATAACTTCCAAGCATAAATTCCCATGACTCACTTATTTTGTATTGCCTGCAAGGTCACTGCATATGACACTGAGTTGCGAAACAACTTCAAATCAGAGAAGCAGTCATCACTAGAGTTGACTTCAATGTTTCTCTCAGGATTATGTAATTAAACAGACATGCAACCCTTTAGAGTATGTGCTACTTCCCATTCTCCAGTATAACTGTAACCCAGTAATACCA